>NC_067148.1:17592277-17615987 GCF_903995435.1 Acomys russatus | reverse complement strand
CTTATACACAGAAAAAACAAATAGTTTTTATTTAAAAAAAAAAAAGTACCAGAAGACTGGAAAGGTATCTCGGTGGTTAAGAGCACTTGCTGTGCAAACATGAAGTTTGAATCCCTCCACTAATGCAACACAAACAAAAGAGTGTGGACACACACGCACGCCTATAACCCAATGCTTTGGGCAGGGAAGCAATGGAAAGGTCTCTGAGACTTGCTGGCTGCCAGCCAAGCTCTATTTTCGTGAGAAACCCTACATTAACAGAACCAAGGGAGAGAGACAGAAGAGATATGCCCTCTTTCTCTCGCCTCCGTGCACACATGGGCAGGCCCATGCACCTGCATTCACTCTAGCACACACAGGTGTGGAACACTCCCTATAACTGAATTACTATTAATACTAAGACAGATAACTGAAACCCGTGTTTTGTTTTTAAACTAAATTGTTGGCAGAGCAAGCTGCTACATTCATCGTGTATTTAGAAAAAAAAAAGAAATCACCTTTTTAGAATACTATGGCCATACAAAGTTTGTATATTCCACATTAACTAGTTTCCTAGAACTAATGGAATGAATTGCCATTCCCCGGGTGGTTTGAGACTAACGTGTCAATGGAGCCATGTTCTCTGCAAGCCCTGGAGAAGAACTCTTCTTTACCTAGGCTTCTAGTGGAGATGCTTGGCGTCGTGGCCTTGTAACCACATCACCCCTCGGCCATCCTGCGCATATCTGTCTGTCCCCTGGACGTTTGCGTTTCCACTTCTCTCCCCGGTCACAAGGTCATTTGTCACTGCATTGAGGGCCTGTCTTAATCCGATATGACTCCGTTTAATTTTTATTTGTTTAGTTATTTACTTATGTGTGTATTTATTATACGTATGTGTGTGTGCATACACGAATTTATGTGCACCACTTGGATGCAAGAGCCTGCAAAGGCCATAAGTGAGTGTTGGGTCCGCTGGACCTGGCAGTTGTAAGCTTCCGTGTGGGTGCTGGAACCCACACTCTGGTCCTCTGCAAGAGCAGCGAGTGCTCTTAGCTGCTGAGGCATCTCTTTAGCCCCCATATGACCCCATTTTAAACTGGTCATTCTCTGCTAAGTCTCAATTTACAAACAAAGTTACAAGTTCAAGAGCCAGCAGTTAAAACTACAATGTGTCTTTTGGGAACCACAATCTAACCTGTACCATATATACTTTCAAATAGCTTTATTTGAAATTCATTAAATACTCCAAAAAAAAAAAAAAAAAAAAAAAAAGAATTTTCTCATCGGCATTTCTTCTAATCATAAACACATAGATTGGCTTGTTTGGGAAAACTTAAGAAAAGCTTAGTTAATCAAAGGAGAATAGCGGAGAGCCAGGGCTGTGAGGGATAGCGGATAGCGGAGTTAGCTAGTGGAAGGCTTCTGTGTTTGGTGTGCCCTGGGGACAGGTGGCAACAAGAGAGGGTCAGGGAACCAGACACACAGGCTGAGCAAGGAGTTCTGGTCGGTTGTGCAAATGGCTCAGAGGGCAAGACTGCCCACACAAAACTATGGCTGTTGAGGGAGGTAGCCCATTACACGAATGAACTCAAAATAATGGAATTGTGAAAGCTATGAGGAGATAGAATTTTTAAGATTTGGTGATGGGCTGACTCTGGAGAGTACCAGGGTACCCAGGTTCTTTCTGGCTGGGCAGCTGGGTAGATTGACTGACAAGGGAAAATGGCATAAAGATTGTCATCGTTCAGAGAAGGAAATATAGGCATATGGGATGCATTAGTGAGCAGCTGTGAGAGGCACAGGAGTTGTAATATGAGCGTAACTAAAGAGTGAGCTGAAGTTTTTACACTCTGACCATGAAATACCTATGCAGTGTCTACAATGGAAATACCAGATAAAGCATGTCATAACTCCTGGAGTTCAGAAAGTCCTGGACTACAGTTATCAAACAGGGAGCCATTGCTTCATCAATACCAATGGATTTATCTAGAGAAACAAGAGGATAAAGAGGGATCCAGCCTGTGATGGTTAAATAAAGCAGCGGAGGCTGGCAAAGGTGCATGAGGGAGAGATGGGATGAGAGGATTTGATGTCATGGAAGGAAGATGAAGTTGTATAATCCAGATGGCAGTGGGGGAGGGCCAATCACATAAAACCAGGCCCCCAAACTATCCAATGGATACATGGCATAGAAGTCATTCACAGATTTGGTGAGAATAATTTTATGGCATGAAAAGGGAAGAAATGAGACCAGAAGAGAAAAAAGGACCTCAGTTTGCAAAGCCACAGAAAATAGAGCTTGGGGTAAGGAGTGTCATAAGGCAGGGAAAGGGACTAGGAACCCTTTAAAACCAGTGAGTGATTTGAGACGGGAGAGACAGAAGTGAATTTTAAGTTTAGGGCGGTTGCTGTCTGTACTGTCTAAAGTGGGAGATTGACTCGAAAAGGAAAATAAGAAGCAAGATGACCAGCTCTGCAGCAGCAGAGAGGTGATAAGAGCCCCCCCAAAAAAGCAGTGGCCATGGTGGTACAGAGGTGCAGCCAGATGTAATAGAGTCATAGTTGACAGAAGCTGGGCAGTCTGAGAGGACAAGGAAAAACGGAGGGTTGAGGCTAGGGAGATGGTCCAACAGGTAAAGTGCTTGCCAGCAAGTATGAGGATTAAAGGCTGACAGGAGGATTGTCAGTGCTAGGCAGGCTAGCCAAATCAGCAAGCTCTAGATTCGGGGAGACCATGTCTCAAATCATAAGGTAGAGAGCAACTGAGGTAAGAGTACATGCACACACAGGTATGTACACACACACACACACACACACACACACACACACACACACACACGTCCAGGGGTTTTGGCCTTAGGGCATACCATTCCCCAGAATAGAACTCCCCCAAGAGTGGGCCCCAAAAAGGTTAGGAATATGGAGCTATTGATCTCAGTCCTAACAACAGCTTGGGTAAGTTAGTGACCCAAGCTGGTCACCTCTATTGCCCTTGTCATTTGCTATGTATGCTAAGTCAGAAAAAACAAAACAAAACAAAAAAACGACTGGCAAAGGATGACTAAGGCAAAGGATGACGATGAAGACAGTTCTCGGGAATCCTGTAAGTGAACATGGCCACTGAACAATGAACACGGGTCTCTGAAAATAAGACAGACCTGGGCAGGATGTGGGGATGCGGAGTGATCAGCAACCACGACTTCCTAGAAGAAACTGGTAAGTATGGTGACCCCCTCCCCCCAGGAAGAGGTCCCAGGTGACAAGGGAAGGAACATTCCCCCTGTGGTCTCTCATGCCTTCAGACCTAGTTTCATGGGCATTTTTTACCTATCCAAATGTAGAAGTGGGTGGCTAACTGGATAGGCAGATGCTATGCTAGTGTTTAACCACCGTTAGAGAGGAAAAAGGGTGAAGCTACAGGAAAGTAAGAGATGAGACCTCAAGGCAGAACACGGATCAGGTCTGAACTAGGAGCATGTCTACTGTGCAGTCTGGAGGAAGAGGTGATGGTTGCAGATGGGGGTACCTGTGTGCACCAGGAGAGTGCAGGACAAAGCAAGAGGCAGGCCAGATCCCCAGAGTCAAAGATCCTAACGAAGAAGGGCAATGTTTGAAATAACTCATCCTGAGAAGAGATGAATTATACAGAAAGAGTACAGGGAGTTCAGTGGAAGTCAGAGATCATTGTGTGTGCTCGTGGGATTCCCTACAAAAGATGCCTAGCTGCCTGGAGGCAGAAGTGGAACCCGACCCCTAATATTACCTTGTGCTTCCCCCCCCAAACATTAGCGTGTACTTCCACCCCATTCTGTAGGAATGACAGAACTTGATGCTACGTTCCAAAATTTTTTGTGAGGTTTTTCATACTGACTTTATTTGGACTAACAGACTGTCTCCCAAAAGTTCTTTTCCCCAATATTCTTCCCCTTTTATTGCTTGGACTTTAAACAGATGCTGAGGTGATTTTGACCATCAGCATTGAATATGGGTATGAAAAATGAGCCTCGTCTTGTTGTTTCACTTAACATTTGAGGAGGAAGAGGGTAAGGCAAGAAGGGGCACAGTAACTGTGGTAAACATAGACATTGGTGGGTCTTCTTTGCATAAACAAGAAAAAGCTAACTAGAAATCAAGTTTTCAAAGTCCAACCAGAGGAGATATTTAAAAACATTTAAAAGATCTAAGAACCAATCACTGTAATTTCAAACCATCCAAGGCGGTTGCTCTCTTCTAGAATGAACTAGGAAAAAGAGTCTGGCAGAAGGCTGTTGGTTCAGAGCAAAGAGGATTTAGTGGGGTGGGGGCAGGGTGTGAGGCTGGGGAATTCAGAGCTTGGCTGTTGATCAAGTCCTCAAGTCAGAGCCAAAACAAACCCAGCTCAGAGGTAGAATGAAGGTGGCGCTGTAGGCTGAAGAGGTCCAAGGGACAGCTGGTTTTAACTTGGATTCTTTCATTCTTAAAATTTACTGGTCCTCTGGGTGGCTTGTGGGTTTGGAAGACTAGGGCCATACTTTTCTTCCTTTAGAAAGGGCTACAAGCTGTCATCCTATATTTGACTCATTGACTAGCAACTGGTCCTAAATTTCCCAACTATACCTGATTATAGAGTGTTTTGTAAATAACACTGAGTTTTTATTAACAAGGTCTAGATTGCTATTTACTTTGTTATAGTTGGGCCTTGTGTCCACTCCAATAAATAAAGCCTACTGTCCCATATTCCCAAACTCAGAAAACTAAAAATACTGGGAGTTTTACACCTCTCAGTTTGGAGATCTCTGGTTGTTTGTTTAACTTCTCAATGAGACAATTCATTTAGGAGAGTATGAAACATCATCAATTAATTTACTACTTAATTTACTGGGGCCTAGACTATAACCTAAGTTTTAAATAGTCAAATGGCCTCTGACCGCTCGACAAATAACAACCAGGAAGAGCCCAAGGCTATGAATGGTAAGTAGACTCAGGCAGGGAAGAGTGTTCCTTTTAATCCAAGATTTTGCACTGAGTTTCAAAGAAAGGAATTTAATCATCTGTTAGTCATAAAATAGTTAAGACCTTCAAAAATCCTCATCCACCCTTAAAAAGATTATATTTTACATTTGATCCTAGCCCAAAGGTCAAGAAGCTATATGAGATCATATTTTAAAGGTACTAATAAATCTTTGTAGCAAACTACTGGGGTTCTTTGAACCCCATGGATCCACTGGGTGCTAGGAGAGACATTGGAAATACAAGAAGGAAGTGGTCATAGTTAGGGTTTCTTTTGCTGCGATGAAACACTGATCAGAAGCCACTTGGGAAGGAAAAGTTTATTTCAACCGGTACTAATACTTGAGAGTCCATCATCAAAGGGAGTCAGGGCAGAAACCTGAAAGTGGGAACTGATGTCGAGGCTATGGAGGAGTACTGCTTAGTGGCTTGCTCAGCTTGCTTTCTTACTGCACCCAGGGCCACCAGCCCAGAGTGACCAGCTGGTACCTAATACAGCAATCATCAATCAAAAAATGCCCCACAGGCCAATTCTATGGAGGCGTTTTCTCAGCTGAGGTTCCCTCTTCCCAAATGACTTGAGATTGCATCAAGTTGACACAACACTAGCCAGTACAGAGGTTCTAGCCACACAAACTATGCAGGGTAAGGACCTATGAGCCTATGACATGCCAAGACTCAGAACTAAACAGTTTAAGAAAACATGGTTTTTAAGTCAAGATGAAGGAAATATGATTGGCAAACTAAGCACTCTGAGGGAGAAGAAAGATTCACTAACATACAAAATGGGCTAACAGACCTGGGAAGGTAGGTAGGAGTCAGTGCTGTTTGGGTATAAGGTTATCAATTCGGCTGGTGGGTGGTAGAACAAAGCGTGGACTAGTTGGAGGTCAGGCCTTCTGAACTAACCTGGCCATATTGGCAGCCATATAGATGTCTTTTACAGCCCCCCATCACTGTCCAGAGAACTGAGTCCCAGCCTCTGCAGAGTTTAAGAAGCCTAGATTGAATTTGCATAGAGGCACAATTCCTCCAGGAAGGTCAGCCAGTGTCAAGCAATGCTTAATGACAAGTTGGAGAGTGCTAAGGCCCTGAGAGAGCTGAGAGAAAGCCATAAAATCTGTCACAAAGAAGGTGACTGGACACTTTCCAGGATGAGAAAGGGAGAAACCAAACTGCAGAGGACACATCCTCCAGAATAATTCCAATTTAAGTTCCTAGTTAGAACTCGGGGTACTTAGTCCCTCTTCCAAGTGAGATTCCTATGCAGACTAAAGAACTTGAGTCTCCTGGGTCCTCTGAGAAAGTGGAGAAAGTGGCACTGATTTCAGGCTCTTTCAGGTGCCTTGTTGAATGAGAACTAAAATCTATTCTACCATAAAGAGGCTTTTTTTTTTCTGAATTGTAAAAACTATAACCTTATGTTGGCTGCAAAAAAATTAATGGTTAAGAAAATCAATTTAATCACAAGGACTTTCCCATTGAATATTATAAAATTGATAACATGTGAGCTAAGAACAGAGATATTTTCCTCCAGTGAACTTGGAAAAGATAAAACAGAATAGGACGAGATAAAACAAGATAGGACAGGATAGAACAGGACAGGATGGGATAAGAGAGGATAGGAGAAAGGAAGGAAGGGGAGAAAAAGAACAATAGCTAAATAAATCTTATATATACTAATAATAGTATATACAACATATTAAAGCATTTAATCTGCATATTAATAGTATGCATTAATTATATGCTAATTAATATTACACACACACACACATATGGAGCAGTTAACTTACTATACTCAGAACTAGACACCAGCCTGAGCTACACAGGCTGCTAAGTAAATGGTGGTAAGTAAAAGGAAAGTAGAAAAGAATATTGTAGAAAGTAATTTTTTGGCTAATCTGTATGTCCACAAACATACATACTGAGCTATGATATGAAACATACACATAGACACCCATCATAGATCCTGGCAAAAAGTTTGAAAAGCACTAATTCAGAATATCTCACAGGCTCTTCATTCTATTTGAATCCTGACCTTTTAAAACTTTGGTTTCAGAATGTAAGGATAACATACAATCCCACGTAGCCCCGGATGAAGAAAAAGAACAAGTCGGGTCCGAGGGTGAGTCGGTGGAGTTCATGGCCAGGGCTCCCATTGGCTGGTTGTAGACATGACGTAGTGGTAAGGAGGTGAGGTAATGCCTCAGTTTCTCCTCTTATTCCTCAGAAACACTTTGAGGAAGAGGGATGAAAGCACCAGACAATTGCTTTCAAACTGAAGCTGCTTCCGTGTGATACCTCAAACTCCCTAGACACCTCTGCCCTCTCACTCTTCTCTAATTCCCCTTTACAAAGAAAGCCCAAAGTAGCCAAGAGGGCAGAAGAGGATGTTCTTACTAAGGTCTGTCAGAAGGGGAGCCTGAGAGACCCAGGCGAGAAACTCTGGGAGCTTTGTTCTCAGTGGCTGTACTAGGGAGTAGGAGGAGAAAACTGATACATGAGCAAGTGTGCTTTCCAGGTCTGCACACACAGAACGGTAACCATCTCACGTGCTTCCCTTTTCACCATTTCTTCACCTGAATCCCTCTGTGTACAAGGAAGCTGGCATCACTGAGCTGTTGCCCAGTGACTTAACGTTCATGGGAAGGGGGCGCGGTATCTGGCTAGACAGTGATGCTCTATTGTCCATGAGGTCAGGAGAAAGTCTTAGACTGAGACCCCATACACAATGACCTCACGCCCTGCAGCTCCTAATACAGCAAGGACACCAGGGAAGTGCCATGGGGAAGGAATGAGGCAGGAGAGAAAGAGAATGGCCACGACTGTCGACAACATGCTTTACATAGTCCTCGGGTTCCCTACTTGCTGCAGAACAGTTTTCAGATCTGAGTTATCAGCTCACCTCTGAAAAGTCTTCAGTTCAGGAAACCACAAAAGGTAGGTGGTAGCCAACGCATTAATAGGTGCCTCTTTTTCTACAAATGGAGTGGTTAGCAGATCAGGGTTCCCAGCAGCCAGCCCCAACCCTTCGTTGCTGAGATTCATGCTGGCTTACTCGCTTCCCTGGAACCTAGTTCCGCACTTCAATAATCAAGGCTATGGGGCGCGGGGGGATCTACATCAGGATGAATAATCGAGTAAGGAAATGTGTTTAGCCATGTGAGTTCCCTTGCAAAACATTTAACTGAGTCCTCCCTCTTTCTTTCTTCCTTTTTTCTTTTTGGGCTTTAGGGTGGCGTTTGTTTGTTTGTTTGTTTTTCAAGACAGGTTTTTCTCTGTGTAGCCTTGGCTGTCCTGGACTTGCTTTATAGACCAAGCTGGCCTCAAACTCACAGAGGTCTGCCGCTTCTGCCTCCCCGAGTGCTGAGGTAACTGGCGTGCGCCACTGCACCCGGTTCGTCTCCCCAGTTCTTATGAAAACAAGTTGACATGGATTTCTTTGTGGTTAGCCAATCGAGATATTCACTCACACCTCCACCCTTGTTTTTATATGTCCAGTGGACACAATCCTGGGCGTTTTGCGTTCTGAAAATGCATAGCATGATGTGCTTTGGACCGGGCTGGTTGTGGAGGGCTGGAATTGGTGCACTGAGGACAGGCAAGGCCTAGAGAGGAAAGGAGCTGAGGCTGCAGATGCACGTGCAGTTCAGAACAAGAGCAAAGGCGGGGAGATTCCCACATAGAAATGGCTAAGTCAGGAAAGAAGCCAGAATGTACACTATCTATCTGTGAGGCAAAGATTAATGACGGACCTGTGGCTTTCTCTCACTACGGAATCTGTCTCACACATGCCCCCTATTGGTCACTGAGCCAAACTGAACGCAGGAATCCAGTGGCTGGAGAGAGATGGGAAGAAACAGGCAGGAGTTACCGGTGCATTTTAAAGAAAGTTGCATCTTTCCATGTTTTCCTTCCTTTACAGACTCTGAAGGAAAAACTGAGGACATCCAGTTGATCTCCGACCAGATCAAATACAACGCAAAGAAATAAAGACCCGCGAGTGTCTGCATTTAGGGAAGAGCAACTAAATAGTAACAGCCCCAGAGTCCCGGAACAGTCACTGTGCTACCAGCATCCAATCCCATTTTTGCCGATTACTACAAGTCCTCAAAAATAAATGAGTGTAAACCGCTGTTTTAAACACCTTAGCATCATGCTGTCAGCCAGTGCATCTACGTCAAACTCCTGTCTGGGTTCCTCTTTCATCAACTCTTTGAATAACTTAGCACACAGTACAAGGTGGGGAAGCCAGAACACAGCACACCATAGACACACGCCACCTTTCAGTGTAGCGGACATACATTTAGTGGCTTTGCTCAAATAATTAGCTGCCTCTCCTACTGGTGAACACCAAGGAGCTAGACAGAAGCAAAGGCAGAGACTTCTTCTCTTAAGAGCACAGCCAGCCACATACCTGGCATGAGTGTGAACTATACACCCTGTGTGTGGAGCAGTATAGCATGTTCCGAAATAGATTCTTGTATGTGGATAGAATGACTTAGCTTTAATCACTTTGTATTCTACCACACATTTTACCAAAATATAAGCTATGTATATACTGGGAGGAAAGTGTTGGCTACTTATTTAAAGTGGGTGGTTCACATCCCCCTTTGGGGAGCTTCAGGTTTTTTTCAACTGGTGCCTTAGTTCTTACAGAAGCCTAATACATAGCAGACCAGTGTGGGAAATGTCACATCTGCTTTTTACTATTAGAAAGAGCATTAATGCAAGCTTATTAAAAATAATTTTCTTGATGCTGTTAAAGCTGACAAGTAGAGGCACAAGAGAGGGATATTCAATAGGTTCAATAGAAAAGCTAGAACATCAGGATGGAGAGATGGTGCAGAGGTTAAGAGCATTGACTGCTCTTCCAGAGGACCCAGGTTCAATTCCTAGCTCTTCCCCCTTCCCCCCGCCCCCGTGGCAGTTCACAACTATCTGTAACTCCAATTCCAGGGGATATGTCACTCTCACACAAACATACAGGCAGAACACCAACACACAGAAAAATAGGTAAATCTTTAAAGAAAAAGAAAAAAAGAAAAGCTATACCACGGTGATGGAAAGATTACTGGGTAGTAATCATTGAAATCAGGGAAGTACAAGCTAATGCTAAACTTTAGACGGCATTGTTTGTTACTCTCCCCAGTGCGCGACCCCTATCCTCTTGGCTAGTAAAATTCCAACTTTGCTATAATGACCAATGAGAACAACAGCAAGTTATAAATATTGATGTCTATAACCTAGTCCTTCCTGACAGCGGTTGTCTAGAGGTAGTCATATGACCTAGTTTCAGTCAACAGTATTTATGGAAAAATCTTCTGGAATTCTGGGGGGAAGGTCTGTACTTCCTTCTTAAAAGGTTATCCGACCTAGATGGCATGCTTACATTATTGACAACTATTTATGGACACAAAGAGAAACATCACTACAATAATAGGGCGATTATAATAAGCAATGCAAGATGCAAGGGAAATCCTGGCCACAAAGAGCTCAAGGAGCCTCTTAACCAACCCAAGACGACTTCTATACTCTGGTGAAATACTAAACAACTGTGTTTTAAACTGTTATTTGGGGTTTTCCACTACTTTTTTGATGACTTTTGTATAGAATTATAGGCACATCTCTATAATGATAGAGATATCGTTTTCAAGTGTGTGTTTTAGGTGAATTAAAAATGTATATTTAAATAATTTAAACAAGTCACTTTCCCAACTCAACTATACTTAATATCTGAATTGTGTCAAGTTTTTAATATTTTCCCCATTCCAGACAGTAAACAGCATAAAGATAACCCATCAATCCTACACCTGTAGTTTGTTTTTTTTTTTTTTTTTTTACATTAACATCACTTGAACTCACCAGTTAAAACTGATTGCAAGCTAGGCATGGTGGTCTACACGTCTAATCCCAGCACTTGGGAAGTGGAGACAGGAAGATCAGGAGTTCAGGGCCAAAGCTCAGCCACATAGCAAGTTCAAGGCCAGCCTGGCTACCCAAGACCTTGTCTCAACAAAAGGAAACAAAGAGATCACCAAATTCACGGTAGCCAGTTGTTTCACATAGAGCCTGAGAATCTGCATTTTCTACATATCCCCAGGTGCTTCTGCTATTGCTCTGAGGGCCACACTTTGATGACCACTGTGGTAGGCTGGCAGAGGAGTCACCGATAGACCAGACATTCCTGTAGTTTGTTTCATGCACACCTGTACCCCACATACTTTAGTCTGGATTTCACCTTCTGACCACAGGACTTTTAGCCAATCTGGTAAATTTGGATTTCTTAAGGCTATTGCCATCCAGACAAGTCCTCATTAACAGATGGAAGGGTGCTGCTTGTAAAACATCTTCCTTTCCTGGGGTCCCACAGCCCTGTGTTACTGGTGTTTCTGGGTTTAACAGTCTTCTGGCTTAAAGACTCTTTTTTATTTAATGGGGATGAGACTTGTGAGACTCCAAGAGATTTCAAGTGAAGTAAGGTCATCTATAACCGTCAATGTGCTCATTTCCTGGCCTTAGAGTGAACATCTTTAACTCTGAGATGGCCCTGGCCCAGAGCTGCCTGCTTTCCCTGGCTGCAGAGGACACGGAAAGGTTACCCAAGCTTGCAGCTGAGCTTCTGGCAGCAACGTGGTAACCTCCCAATGCGAGCATCTGCTCTGCGCCTCTCATTAACTTTTTTTCTGGGCAGAAATTAGGAACCTAGAGAGCTATCTAAGCATAAGTCTCTAGCATTGCTGGTACAGAGACACCCGGTTTCTACTAAAGGTGCCACAAGTCAGGGTTTTGAGAAATGCATGCAGTCTCTTCTTCTCCTGTAAGACTGCTACCTATATCTGAAAAAGAAAAAAAAAGGCAGAAAATCTAATGTATCCTGTTCAAGAACAACACACAGTTGGGGCCATTCAAACAACGCTACCAAATCAACTTCCATACACACCTGCGATTGTGTCTGTGCTCGCAAAATCTTCTCATGAGTTCTCAGTGTGTCCTAATTGTATTTCCATTGCTGTGATGAGACACTCTGACTAAAGCCACTTACAAAAGGAAACAGTTCTTTGGGGCTTACAGTTCAGAAAGTGAGTCCATGACCATAGTAATAATGGAGAGTGTGGCACCAGGCAGGCAGGGCTGGCACAAAAGCTATAGCACCAAGACATACTTCCTGATTCCACAAGCAAGAGGCAGAGAGGGAGAGCTAAATGGGAGTAGCATGGGCTTTGGAAATCTCGAAGCCCACCACTGTGACAGATCTCCTCAAACAAGACCACGCCTTCTAATCCTTCCCAAACAGTTCTGCCACCTGGGGACCAAGTATTAAGACATATGAACCTATGGGGCCATTCTCATTCTAACCATTATACTGTGGATTGGATGTGGGGTTTCCCACAAAGTTTTTTTTTTTCTTTCCTGAGTGGTAATGAGAGTTTCAACTGGTGGGTCCTAGATGTGAGGTCCATTGAAAGCACGGTCTTGAAATGATTTAAGTAGTCCTGTGGGTCTCTGAACTAGTTATAAAAGAATGAGACTTATTCCTAATGTGGCTTCCTGTTATTACCAGGTAATTGCTCCATCCTGAATGTTATCTCGTTCATATTGCCATCTACCATGATATGATACAGCCATGGAGACCCTCACCAGAGCTGTCGCTATATTATTTGTGCGTACCTGGGCGCGTGTGTGCATGCAGGCACAAACACACACATGCACACACACACACACAGAGAGAGAGAGAGAGAGAGAGAGAGAGAGAGAGAGAGAGAGAGAGAGAGAGAGAAACAGACAGAGACAGAGACACAGAGACGGAAAGACAGAGAGAGACAGAGAATGAATGAATGAATGAATGAATGAATGAATGAATGAGATACCTGGGAATAAAACCACACAGTCACAGCTACCTGATTTTGGGCAAAGATAAAAAAACATGCACCGGAGAAAAGGCACTTCTTCCTCAAGAAATGGTATTAGGAAAAGTGATATCCATGTGTAGATGAAACCGTTTCCTGTATCTTTCAGCCTGTACAAACAGTAATTCAAACTGAGCCAAAGACCTTAAATGTCAGATCTGAGCACTTAGATTGTTAGAAGGAAAACATTGTAAGGTGTACACATAGGCAAGGACGTCTGATGGCTCAGGGCAAACTCAGGATTGGCGGAGAGTGCTGCCTAAGACCCCAAAGCTTCTAAACAAGAAAGAAGCACTTACTTAGCAAAGAAATAGACCACAGAACAGGGGGTGGGGGAAGTCTCCATTATCTGAGAGAGGATTAATATCCAGAATATATAAAGAACTTTAAAAAACTAAATATCAATAAAGCCAAGCAGCCCAGTTGACTATTGGGCTAATAAACAGTTCTTAAGATATGAAGTATAAATGGCCTACAAACATTTAAGAAACATCCATTAGCCTTAAAAGAAATGCAAATGAAAACTATGTTAGGATTCCATGTCTCCGCAGTCAGAATGGCAGCCATTAGAAACAACAAATGCTAGTGAGGAAGTAGGGAAAGAGGAACCTAAACACTGCTGATGGAAATGCAAATTAGTCCATTACTATAGAAATCAGTGTGGAAGTTCCTGGGGGGGGGGGAACCTTGTGCACGACCACACTCTGTGCTACTGCTCCTTTTTATATAAAAAGTACATAGTGAATTACGACACTATGAACATAATTGCTAACACTGACAGGCACTGTCAGCTCTTCAGTTAAAAAAAAAAAATCCTGTGTGTGCCAACGATGTGGTGGCACCTGTCTGTAATCCCAGCACTCATAGGCTGGTAACCTCTGTGAGTTTGAGGCTGGCCTGATCTACATAGTTAGTTATGGGACATTCAAGACTGCATAGAGACCCTAACTCAAAAAACAAAAGGATAAATCCATGGTTAACAGAGAGAGACCCTGTCTCGAAACCACCCCCCCCCTCCAAAAAAAAAAAAAACCTAAACATAGAAGTACTGTATGGCTTTGTTGCATCACTCCTGGTACCTACTCAAAGGACTCTAACTCAACATACATGAACATACTTACATACACATGCTTACTACAGCACTATTCACAATGGTCACAATAGGGAATTGGCCCAGGGGTCTGTGAATGGATAAAGATGATTTAGTTTTGTATATGCAATGGAGCTTATTCTATGCTTGTATCTATAGAGTTAAACCAACTCAGGCACAGTAGTCTTTTAACACATGGCTCATGGTTTGTTTTCTCTTAAAAGTTTGTAAATAATATTGGCCCATAAAGTCTTTGTGAGAATCTGTTTAAATGAATGGAAAGAGACAGAGAGAAAAAGGGAGAAGGAGAACCATAAGTCCTTTATTTCATCATTCAATTTTTTTGCTAGCTCCATAAAATGAATTTTATAAGCTTGTATGTCTTCTGATTATGTTCATAATGTCTTAGCCCGGGTCTTATTGCTGCAACAAAACACAATTATATTTTTAGCTCGTTTGTTGTATCTTCCTTGGTAATGTTTTCTATTTTTTTCTTGCATCTGTATTAACAAGTTAACCTCTTTCTGAAGTGATTCAGCATATACACAGATATTCACAAAGCATTCTCAATTTACATACGGGACTGCTTACATCAGTTTAGTTATGATGTATAGCTCCCCGTGCGCTCTCTCTCTCTCTCTCTCTCTCTCTCTCTCTCTCTCTCTCTCTCTCTCTCTCTCTCTCTCTCTCTCTCCAGTTATATTCTCCACATTTAATTGAGCAATGTCTTCTTTGCCTCTGACATCACCTATTTGTCATGAGGAGCTGTCAACTAGCTAGTTTCTGGAATTCCTACGGCCAACCCAAAGTAGGTTGTAGTGGGATTAGGAAACCTGACCCTCCTCCTACCTGCTTGCTTGGTGAGAGGTGTTTCAGACTCAGAGAAGTGATCACCAGTCAGCATTTTCAGGAGCTGCCATATTAGCAAATACATCTCGCCAGTCACTTACAATGTAAAATGATGACAACTGGATTTGACTCACAACCTTCAACACTTACAAAAAGAGAAGAGAAAAGAAGGGAAGGGTGAGAGGGGACTAGGAGAAGAGAGGAGACCTTGGTGTGGCTTGGGGCTGGAGCCAGGGTTTGCAATAGTAGCTACAAAGTTCCACTAATCAGAAGTAAATGAAACCAGAAGTCCAGCCAAGTTTAAGACTACCAATGGACAATTTGCCAAATGTACTTTCAAGATATCTTTTTTCATTTTCGGTGTTTAAAAATGATCTAATTTATGTTATTTTGATTAGGACTTTAGACAACTCTTTTTATGGGTGCAGAACCTTGATTGACAGAATCAGTCCACAGTAGCTATCTGTCCAAATCTGAGCATAGCAGCATTTAGAAAAACATTCAGACACTTTCCCATTGCCAATACCAGGGGCTATGTTGGCTTGGGGCAAATATAATGTACAAAACTAAATAAGGTTTCAGCTTCAAGTCTTCTGCATTCAGCCAGGTAGAGCTTTCTTCCTGAATTTCTGCCTTAACCTATTCACAGGGAATCAATATAGCTTATATAGTCCCAGACAAATGATGACTTCTTTCTCCTTTCCACTTGATCCTTTTCTTGCCCCATCACTTATCAGTTTCTATTTTTTTTTTTTTTTTTTTAATATATAGAGCTCGTTTTCACTTTGGAGAGACTAATAGTGAAGTACTAATTAGCTATCCTTGCCTTCATGCTCACTCTAAGCTTATCTTTATTATGGGACATTCTGTGCTCTTGTCATAGTTGAGCAAGCTCTCTCAGGTCTCCTGGATCCCCAGCTACAGCACACCTGCACCGGAAGTAACAGGCTTATGGCTTGGGTTCAAGTGTTTTGTTCATTTAATTTTAAAATTATGTTCTCTCTCTCTCTCTCTCTCTCTCTCTCTCTCTCTCTCTCTCTCTCTCTCTCTTTCTCTCTCTCTTTCTCTTTCCCCCCCCTCTCTCTTTCTCTCTCTCTCTCTCTCCTCTCTCCCCCCTCTTTGTCTCTCTGTCTCTCCCCCCCACCCCCCCGTGTAAGATAGAAGACAATCTGTAGAAGTTGGTCCTCTCCTCCCACCATGTGGGTTCCAGGATTAAACTCAGATCCCCAGGCTTGCTGAAGAGTAGGCACCTTTATCCTCTGAGCCATCTGATCACCCTCGGATGTTTTTGGAATATACTACAATTGATTCCCTGGCTGCCTAACATGCTGAAGATCCCTTCATGGTAAAGTTTTAACACATTTGGTTTGTGTGATAACACTTTTTAAAAAAAAAAAATCTTAACAAGATTAAAACAGCTAAATTTTAAGTCTAGACTTCTTTAGAAATAAGACAATTTATATTTATAACAAGGAGAGATGTGAATTCGTCACATTTATTATCATCCTTTTGGTGATAGGTATTATATTGGTGCCTTTAAAATGTACAAGCACACATCTGCATTTGCCAAAGAATTAATAAAGTGAGACTGAATCCATCCCTGTGCAACTCTTTTCTGGGTTGGTTTGCAAGGTGCTGGCACCTGGCACCTAGTTATTATTCCCTAAGCTCTATGGTGACTCTTGCTCTCAGCAGCACTGGGGGATGCTTTACTCCAGCAGCACTGGGGGATGCTTTACTCCCCTCCCCTCCCCTGAAACTAATACAGAAATGACCCTTTTAAACAGAGACGTATGAGTAACCTTGAATTATTCAGGACATGTATTACTAATGAATGTACTCCTTGGAGCTCTTAAAAATGATGCAGCTTCAATTGCCGCTGCTGTGCCTGAAGCTGCTGGGCAGCGAAAGGAACAATCAACCCTATCCAAGAATGCTGTACCTGGAAATCCACTATTCTTCAACTTTCCCTACTTCCAGAACAGTGGTAGCATAGCCGCGGAGTGTTTGACTGAAACGTTGCTCCAGGGAAACTAAGGAAGGTAAGGGGCTGTCCACACTGTGCATCTCCAGTTGTCCAGACTGGGTGGGAGGCCGACGTTCCACACCACATGGGAGCTTTGGGGGGGATTTGTGGCAGCACCCCTATACTGAGAAGAGTCCTGACCTGGTTTCTCTTGTTGCATTATTCAAAGCAGAAACTACTTGCAAGATTCAGAGAGTCCTAGGTCTTGGCAAGTCTCAGGTTACCGCTATTGCCATTGTTAGGTTTCATTTCATCTTTTAAAACTTTGAGACAGGATTTCATGCAGACTGGGCTGTGTAGCCAAGGGTGACCTTGACCTTGTCACCCCTCCGAATCCAGCTCTCAACCACAGCCACCCAGCTCTGTACTCACTTCCTACGGACTGGGATCCAACCCAGGGCTGCACGCATGCTAAACAAGTACTCTACCCTACCAAGCCACATCTCCAGCTCACTGTCATATCTTAAAGAAAAAAAATTGAATCCGTTTCCATTGTGCTTTTTATTTTAAATGATATTTATCTGCCAAATGCTTTTTTTTTAAACTTTTAACTCATTCATCTACTGGAAGAGTGGAAAATATTATGTAAATTTAATTATGGAATAACCTTTTAAAATGTCTTCAACTGCTCCCGTTAGTGAATTTTTTCTTACTAGAACCATATAAATCTTTCTTATAACATTCTTTTTAGAAAATTTTTCAGATTTGTTTATTTTGTTTTATGTGTGTGAGTGTTTGGCATGTATATATGTGCACTATGTACATGTGTGCCTACATGTATGTATTGCATTACATGCATGTGCAGAGGTCAAAAGAGGGTGTTGGAATTCCATGTCTAGGCATGGAGTTCCAGGTGGCTGGGAGCCATCACGTGGGTGCTGAGAACCAATTCTAGGTGTGCTGCAGAAGCAACAAGTGCTCTTATCTGTCAAGCCATCTCACTAGGCCAAGCATAACAACCCTTTTGTTTATAGTTTACAGTTATTTACCGGGCAGCTAACTCACTGACTTTTCTAACCTGTAATATGGGCTGAACTCTATGTAGACACTTATGTATGCATATGTAGACACATTGATAGTATTTGTTAAAATTTTTATGTATAGGATTATTTGGCCTAGTTTTATTAGGAATTTAAACAATTGAGGTCTTCATGTCTGACCCTTAACATTCAAGTAAACAGTATTGTCTTCAAATGAGAATTCAGTCCACTTTCTTAATGCATTTGCCTCCGATTTTTAAGTGTTAGCTTAACTGAACTATTCCCAGTTCTCTGAGAAAGCAATCTCGATCGAAGGGCTCCTTGTTTTTCATCCCCCAAGGGGATGTAGTGGTCCTCCTGAACACCTGTGTTGACCACTTGCAGGTGAATGAGTCGTCTGTTGCCCCTCATCCATCATCCCTCCTACGTGAAACCTTCTGTGGAAAACATTGGTTCAAGGACCATCTCACCATCTGTCCCAGCATCCCAGGAAGTCTGTGAGATGTACCCAAGTAAACAAAGTGAGTGAGTTTTTCTTGTTAGGCTTTTTGACATAGATTGCAGACAAAAGTTGAAGCAGAAATGTGTCACAGAGTAGACACCAGGCAAATTTGTTGGTGAAAAGTAACTTATTGGGTGACCAAAATTATTTTCTCTCTTTTAAACAGGAACCCATAACGTAGAAAACTATTTGTTCTGTTGTCTCTAAGATGCCACGAATAATATAACAATAACAACAACAACAAAACCTTAGCATCAATGTAATTATATTTTAAATTACTATTCTTATCACAAAATTTTGTATCCTGGTGCCTTAGTTTGAGCGGGACCCCTGGGCCCAAATCAGCCTATCATATTGTTCTACTTGTAGATTTCTAGGACCCTCTGGATCCTTTTATTTTGCTATTCTCCCATGCGTCTCTCATTTAGAGTCCCAATAGGATGCCCTCCCCTCTGGGGCGGGGGGAGGAATGGGAAGATACAAGGGATGGGATAAACATTGAGATGTAACAAGAATAAATTAATTTTTTAAAAAAAGGAGAAAAAAAACAAAAAAAAAAAAAAAAATTTTGTATCCTGTTGTTGAAATGATATCTCTGTATATGCTTTATTATCAAGTTAAGTTCACAGTCCCTCATGGACCCAAAGGTGAGAGAGAGAGTCCCAGCTGTAATTAAACAGATATTTGGTAAATAGATGTGGAGAGACTAAAACTTCCCTGCTTCCAGCACATCTGAATGCTAAGATGAGCCCCAGAGAGGTCAGTGGCATTGTCAGTTTTTAATTTATTTGCAACTTTATTTCCTTAGCAAATTTAGACTGTTAACCTTAGTTGCTTGCCTTAAAATTCTATGGTCTCTTATTATTTACTGAAAACAACAAAATAAATGTTTCAAGTTATCTTTGGCCTTTCAAATTCCAAAGGTCCCCCCTACCAACATACCATACACAAAGCACTGGACAACCCATTTACAGTTCAATTTTCTGTCCCTAACACAAGTGTTCTCAATTCAATGTGCATCCATGGCGCTTGGTAAATATTGGCTTCTGTCTCCTAAGTTTGTGATTTGGTGCTTCTGGGTGGAGTCTAGGAATGCTCACTGTTGACAAGTATGTTCACAGCCAACACTAATTAGGGCGTTCTCGGGCCACGTTTGGAGGACCACTAGCCTACTGTGTGTATTTCCAGATATCACACTAAGGTGAGATGTTCACCTTGATATCTATCTGTGGAAAGCAAGCACAATGATGTAGCTGAACAGAAATAAGGATGAGTAGAGCCAAACTCAGACCTCAAACTGCTTCTGTAAACAAGAAAATGCACACAGCTTGTGTTGTTATAGTTTAATCACCTAAAACTGCTTGTTCGTAGCTTGAGGCCTGAGACATAGAGAAATTCCACCTTTTCTTGAGTTTTATTTCACTACCAGAAAAAAAAAATAAATAAAGAGAGCATATATAATAAAGGTGCCTCCAGGAGGTGGGGCTGGCAGCAGGTCACCTGGACTACTCAGTCATTCTCCACGGTACGCTGTGTCACAGCTTGCCATGTTACGCTGCACAGCTTCATCAGATGACGCTGCAAAGCATCACTTGACAGGAATGAAAGGCCAGATGGCTGTGCAGCTCCATGCCTCTCCTTCAACAGGAGCTGCAGCTGGGGGCCTGCAAGGCCTGGGCTTGCTAATTCTCTGTATCCGCTTGATGCATCAGAAGAAATCAGGGCACAGAAACCTGCTGATTTCCATGCCAGATATCACACTTTGGTAAATTATTTCTGCTCTCCTCTGCTCTCCGTGTGTTCTCCCCCAGAGGTTAAGATGTTCCTGACTTCTCCCACCCTCTAATGTTGTCTGAAAAGTAAGCATGTTCAAAGCACAAGGAAACACTGAATCCCGAAAGAATTAGAGCAAAGTGTGGGATTTGTATTAGGCTTGTACAGTGCTCATCAGAAAAGACCAGACATAAGGGAGTTTTGGACACAGTGTCTTTCTTGGTTGACAATCTTTAGGCAGAGCCTACATTTGTCTATATATGGGTCTTTGACTCATGATCATGTATTGTGTATTGAATTAATGTATAGGTTAGTGGTTCTTTGGTGTTTACAAAGAATTGAGTCTGAGTTCCCAGAGATCCAAATCTGCAAATTCTGCTTGAATTCAGTACTAAACTGTCACAGTATTTGTATATACCCAGGCACATATAGCCTGTACTGAAAAATCATCCCTAGATTATTTATAATATGTAACTCTAACCCAAACATGGTTATTCCTGAATTTGTTAGACCCCCTTTCTTAGTTTGCTTCCTACTGTGATAAACACCATGACCAAAAGCAACTTGAGAGAGGAAAGTGTTTATCTCCTGTTACAGCTTAAAGCCAATCATCACGGGACTGCAGGAGCCATGGAGGAAAGATGATTAGTGAGCGCCCCATTTTCTTGGCTTGTCTTTTTGTACTACCCAAGAACACCTTCCTGGGGTTGGCACCATCCATAGAAGGCTGACTCCTCACATGTCAGTCATTAATCAAGTCAACGCCCCCACAGACTTGACTACAGGTCAGTCTAATGGAGGCGTTTTCTCGACTGACGTTCCTTCTCTCCAGATGACTCTTGCTTCTGCCAAACTGACAGAAAACATGTGCCCTACCACCATCTCAATGAGCGATCTCCGATGCATTCATAAAAAAACAGTAGCTCTCAAACGTGAACAGATACCATCCATCACATCCTTTTATTTTAGTCTTCCCCTCCGGGATTGAGGGATAGGATTCTCAGAAAAACAAATCTTTTCAGCTGTGCATCTTCTTCCATCCAGCCTCTCTCCATGAAGGCCAGTTGCAACAGAACAGTTTGATCAAAGAGGCTCGACCCTGTTCCATTGATAACTTCACGGAGAGAACGGTTTTATAATGCGATGACAGGATGGTAATAAATGCATTGTATTCTTGGAAATTGCCCAAAGACTAGATCTTAACTGTTCTCACCACAGGGGGAAAAAGCTATAATCAAGTGAAGTAAAGCATATATTGGTTAGAGCTGTGTAACGGATCTAAAATATGCACATATTTTAAAAGAGCATATGAGACAAAATAGGCCTGGAGAGAGCAGCCTAGTAGCAGAAGCTTGCCTTGCACATCCAATAAGCCATGTTTCATCCCCTACACTGAGAAAAAAAAAAGTTATACATCATAAATGTATGTGATTGTGTCTGTTAATTAAAACAAATACAATAATGTGAAAGAAAAGAATAGCCTGTGCTCTGCTCAGACGCCATCACCAGGAAGCAGTGGGCCCGGCACATCCCTGTTCTCTTTCCTTGTTTCATTCTCAAAACGAAGGTCCTGATCGGAGAGTCATTGCTACTCCAACCCACATTTCTGAGTTAAAGTCTGGCAGGCAAAACTCAGTCTGAACCTTGAATCCTGAACATGGAGTCCTTGAAGCAAGATTCAGGAGATTAACTGTGTACCTGCATTGGCGTGTACACTTCTTCATATGTAGGCTTTGCCTCCATTTCCCAATGGGCAGAGGGCAGCTGGCATTGATACATGTAGGGTTTCAGGAACTCAGATTAGGGGAAAGTTGTTCTTCAGAAGAAAGGTGAAGGTGTGCTGCAGAGGCATGTACTCTCCCAAAGACACGTGACTATGATGAATAGTACCTGGACCTCTCATTTCTTGAGTGCACCACCACTTCTTCTCTTCTGGCTCCTCTTCCCTGACCCACATACATATGCTAGAAACTCTCCTGTCTTTGTAGTTCAGGCTTCATTTTATAGCCCGTTTGTTCTGGCTTTCTTACCTTCCTTTCAGATTCAAGGTCTTGAAAAGTTATCTGCTTTGGGGGTGTATTCTCAACCTCCCATTCTCCACTCAGCCCTTTGCATCTTAAAGTGTTACTTCCGTGGCTCTCCTGAACCTATTCCTGCAAAGATTTCAAGAGCCAAGTTAACACTCATAAGCAGTTAGTACAATAGCTCATAGACGATACTCTTGTGGCCTCTGGGTACCAAACTAACATCTCGCCTCTGTTTCCTAAAGTTCACCACCTCTGACCTTCAGCTATTGCCTTCTGCTCCCTTTGGCTTCCTTTCTTCTGTTTCTTCTTAGATTTCTCCTCCTCTTCAGTTAACAGATTCTGTCCCCACACTCACAGCCATTACTTAGCTCTGCTTTCTGTTCACTATCTTCACTCTACTCAGGTGACCTAACCGATGGACACGGCATTGTCCACATCTGGCACTGGTGACGCTTCAATCTCTAGCTCAGCTCAGCTAGCAGCACTGACTCAAGATGCATAATCAACAATTGGGGACCTGATCAGCACCCCATGTAGCTTCCATCCAAAACTCAGCTGTCAAGACACAGTCTCTAGCCACATGTGACTTTTCAATACTTGTAATATAGCTACCAAGAACTGAGATGTGCCACAAATATAAAAGATTTCAATTATTTAATATGTTAAAAATGCATCATGAATAATTTGGTCACATATTAAACAAGATGTTGATATACTTGCTAAAAGTAGAAGGAACTCTCCAAACACCCTATATCCTTGCTAGAATATGCTGCTATAATTTACCAGTAGCTGAAACAAATACAGAAAATACCAGATGACAGAACTACCACTTGACTTTCTACACTGCTGCAAACAAGGTAGGGTCTCCTTGACAGAACTTGTCAAGAGAGTATTCCACTAAATCAGTACCCACTAATTGGATGTGGCACAGAATAATAGGCTGAAATTTCTATTTCTATTTGTGAACCATAATCTACACATATATTCATATATTTGGAAAAAAGATATTGGTAGCTGATACCAAGATCTGTAGATGATCTTATTGTCTATAAAAATTTTCAAAAAGTCATTTACAAGTTCCTGGACCCTAGACAATTGCTCTAAAATTAACAATTTGGGGAGGAGGTGTACAGGAAGCTTTCAAAACTTAGGTTGCATCACATCTACTTCCAGGCCTTGTTCAGGTCCACATTCCTGTGCCTGGCCCTGGAGTATGTTGACAACATGCTACAGCCATGCTAGAATGTGATGCAGATGCTGCTGAGCCAGAAGCCACACTTGGAGGACCACTGCTTTGTACCATCAATAACCTGCCTAAGACGAACTAAACAATTCATGTGTAAGCTTTATTGAACTACTTTACCAGCAAGAACACATGGGGAGATCTAGTCTGTAGTTTTAAATTTTGCTAGCCGGGAAGACAGAGCACCAGTCTTATCAAATAAGAAATCTGTCTTGAGACAACAAAAAGCATTACTGTGAAACCGTGACACGTCTCTTATTGACATTTACAGATAAAATAGCATACTGCCTATCTTAATTGTCTCACCTACAAAATAAGTCTATAGGAGCCCTTTGATTC
>NC_067148.1:16069777-16224777 GCF_903995435.1 Acomys russatus | reverse complement strand
TGTATGTATATGCTTCCTGAGACTTAAAAATACTTTTTTAAAAAAGGAAATGAAGATGTAGAAGAATACAAAAGAAAAAAGAGTGTCAGAGAGGCACAGAGGACTAGGAGGGGCACAGACAATTTGATCTAATTTACCCTCTCTTGCAGTGCAAGCGAATTCACATGATCTAAATCAATTATGTCAAGTGATTGCCTAATTTATTCATAGATTCCTCCAATTAGAAAATAAAGCACACAGCCCTTTTCTTCAAATTCTAAACAACGGCTCCCATTCTTCCCTATTTAATGACGTGTTGAGGCTTTTGGCCTTTTATATTTCCTGTGCTTGACTCTTTCCTGAAACATGTCCCTTTTTCCTTCCAAGGCTGCCCCACTTTCAAATGAAAAAACAAAAACAAAAACAAAAACAAAAACAAAAAGACAGCTAGCTCGGGTGAGTGAACAAGGGTCCAATGGTGTTATATCTTGCAGCTTCCTAACGTGTCTTCCTTTCTATTCCATTTTGTATCCCAGTCCAAACATTTGTTTGCCCTTTCATTCACTTCTCATTTAATCATTTGTTTTCACTTTTATTCATTTAATCTTTTGATGTTAGGAAAGGAGAATCTGCCTACCCAGTAAGATCAGCCAAATCAATGATGGAGATTAATGAAGTTTCCTAGATTGCAGCCAGATTGCTCTAACACTATTCATTCAACCATCCATCTCGTATGTATTTGGCACACACACACATGCAGAATGCTGAGCAGAAGTGCCCAAGAATCATTAGGTATGACCCTGGAGGGGCTTGTAATCTGATTGGAGTCAGAAAAAAAAATTCTCATTTGGTAGGTATCCAAAGAGTGTAATTCTGTGCTAAAATTAGTGATATCAATGCTAACTGCTCTAAGAATTCATAGAAAAATCTGGGGGCTGCGGGGGGGTGGGTGGTGGTGCAGATAAGAGTCTCCTAGGACAGCTAGATTTGAATAGGTCCTGAATAAACGAAGGGATTTAGATAGCATAAAAGAAAAAAAAATAGGTCTCCTATTATTAAAGGTAAGGCTGGATGATTCACAAGTTTCAATTAACTATAAAGTCAAAATAACTTGGGACCTAACCATCACAATGAAATATGTCTGAATTTGAATCGTCACTGTGTCACTTAGCAGTTCTGTCACCATATACACAAGCCATTCTCTCCACACTCAGATAGCCTCATTTATGATGAGTTTGCAAATGTCTCCCACGTTCAAAGGCTTAGGCATTGGGTATCAGTAATTTGACACGCTCTGGGTATTTGTATGAACTAGTATGTGGTCCTAATATCATTGGAACTATACCCTTGAAGAAGACACATATAGGGTTGACATATTCTCTCTGTTCGATTTGGAGACCTGACCATTTGCTCTGATATGCGCTCCTGTTATCACTTCCTGTCACTCTCCTTAGATGTCAAGTCAACAGGATCCACCAATGGTGTCATCAAAATAAATATCTTTTAACTTGGTAAATGGCCTGTGTCTGGTATGCCATTGTAGTGGCGTGATTCTGACAACTAACCATGGAATTCCTGTGCCAACAATGGTCTGGCATAGACCCATTGATTCTCAACTGCTGTCCGCCTTGAGCATGGTTGTGTTGTTGCCGCAGTGCCGTTACCGTTGTTTCTTTCTCTTAGTTTGGGTTAACAGACTTTGAGGTTTGAATACTATGGCTGAAGAACTGGAGCTTCCCACCATACATAAAGGAAAGTCTGGGCTTTAGGACCACGGTGTGATTGTCCCTAGAGTTATTCCTCCACACATGCACCGCTCTTTCAGAAGTATATTGCAGTAGGCTTAGTTACATTCTGTCATGGTGGCCATGGTTAATGCGGGCTTGACTACAGGTTTTCACATTCATGGTGCTCTGATATTTCGTTCTTGCTCAGTTCAATGGCCTGCCTGTCCCTCTACCCTGGAAACCCATCCCCTCTCAGTGAGGACCCTGCTTCGCAGCACCACGCTCGATCCCAGTTTGCATGGAAATTCTACCTCACTCTGCTTTGTGGTCCCTTGTAAATGTGACAAATACACTTGCCCATCCTTTCTCCTCCCAGGATTCCCCTTCGAGTGACAGAACACTATGAGATGGTGTGGCCTCTGGGTCTCAGATCCAGTGAGTTTAGGAACTGCTCTGCAGACTTTATTTTGAAAATTCATGGAACTTCCTGCAATTGGGAGCTATGGTTTTTGGTGTGAAGTGTTTCATGAAGAGTCTCTCTAGGGGATGGCATATTTTGGGAGGTTCTAGAAACTCTAGGAAATGGGAAGGTGGGAGCAGGGCCTACAAGGAATAAGAAGGTTATTAGGCCCAGGCCCTTGTGGGTATCTTGTCCCAGGTCCCCTGTTAGCGTCTCTTCTCCTATCACCTTCAAAATGAGTAGCTCCTGTCACATTCATCCAACGCCATGATGTACTCAATTCTCTGGATATGTGAACCCAGGTGACACCTTCCTCCCTTATCTCAATTCTTTTGGTCCTTGTGACAGTGAAGTAAGCATCCCTGCATTACACACATTTCACTTTTAAATAATCATTTCCCATTTTTCTTATTTTTTATTCATTTATTCAGATTGTAACTCAATTGTTATCCCATCACTTGTATCCTCCCATTCCTCCCTCCCTCCTGCTTTCACCCTATTCCCCTCTCCTAGGTCTATGACTGAGGGGGACCTCCTCCGCAACTAATATGGTCATAGGCTATCAGGTCTCATCTTGGTAGCCTGCTTATCCTTTCTTTGAGTGCTATCAGGCCTCCCCACCAAGAGGAAGTGGTCAAATATGGGACACCAGAGTTCATGTCAGAGTCAGTCCCCCACTCTCCACACAACTGTGGAGAATGTCCTGTCCATTTCATTTCCCATTTTTCTATCATTCCTCATTCATCACCGAAGTCATAGTAAGGCAATCTGGTGGTTTTTAAGTTGCATGTGAACGGCACATGCCTGTGAGCCCAGTACTCAGGAGAGGAGGGCTGAAGGATGACTGTGGGTTTATCAGCCTACGAAGATCTTGTCTCAGAAAAACTCCATACGGTCATCACATATACACTTGCACATGTACATGCCCATGTGTGCACATGCACACACATATATACACATACCAACACAAGGAAACAAATACCCAAACCAACCAAACAAAATCTTTTAGTATGTAGCTTAGGCTGGCCTTGACCTTGACATCCTCCTGTCCCAGCCTCCTGAGTGCTAGGGCTGTGTGTGTGTGTGTGTGTGTGTGTGTGTGTGTGACCACACCCTTTATTCTAATTAAATTATTGTGGACATCTACATTTATATCCACAAACATGTGCCTCAGTCTTTGGTAAGATTACACTCTAAACCCAGAGCAGGAGGGGCTGACCATAGGCTTTCTTCTAACTTGCTTGGATGCAGAGAAAGCATGGGGCTTATTTACCTCATATATACTGATTTATTGAGCTAGAAATAAAAAAAGCTCCAAGGAAATTCATTTTTCATCCAATTTTTGTGTGATGATAACGTTTCTTAAATGCTGAAAATGGGCTAAACGCTTTCCAGTTCCTTGGTACATGCCTGTTTCACTGTTAAGGAATCTCAAGCTGGGACCTTCACCTTCTCATGGCTTATTCAAGACAGCCCTGAAGTGCTTGGGGACTGGGGATTATGCCAATCAATTCCAGGATCAACAGAGGGTCGATAGCTTATTCCCACCTCACTTAAAACCATCACTCCTGATTAGTCAATTTCCAATATGATCTCTTTTTTAATTTTCCCTTTAATTTTTACATCTTGCATAGAGCTCCCAGTCACCCTTCCTTGTGAACGCTGGCAACCAGGTGGGTCCTGAACTATCAGCCTTTCCAGTCATGTCTGCTCTTTCCACAAATTGGAGTGCTATATGTGCCATGCTCGATATCTTTTCAACATGTTTATTCATTTATTACATTATTGCCATTTACATATCCAGTCTCTTAAGCTTACCCATGAGAATATTTCTACTGAAAACAAAACAAAAAAAAAAAGTTAAGCTATAGAAATCAGATACTGTTGTCAGTTGTCAGTGATGTGCCTCAGCTATTTAGGATAGCACTTAACACAAAGGGAGTATCTAATATATATTTACTTAATGAATGGAGAAAAGGAGAATAGATGGATAAATGACCTTAATGTAGAGCTGAAATCAGTCTTCAAGCACTAGATGACTTTTAGCCTTATAAAAATAGGGTAGACATCTCTGGTGATGCTAGCTGCTGCTGCTGCGCACTCTAAAGCAGCTGAGAGTGCCGCAACCTGACTCCAAGGGTATAGTTCACACATTCAGAAAGAACAAAATCTAAATTATTCTTTAAAAGATTGATCGATCTGTCTGAGACTAACAAGTTTTTGTAAACATAAAATGGTCTGAATTTGACTCAAATTCTGAATCACTTAAAAATTTCTCTAATCATTTAACGAAAGATACAGACACACTGATTACAATGTCGTTGGGAACAGGTAACACACTGACACACCCGCTCTCGCTTGAGATCAAAGGCTAACACTTGACCTTTGATGTAGAGTAGCATTTTACTTGCAATAAGGGATATTTCATATAGAATTCACTCACATGGAATTCTTACTTTAAAAAAAAGTTCAGATGACTCACAAACAAAAATACAGAACAAAATGTATGAAAGATATATTTTTATCTTTAGAATAATTTTAGAAGTGAAATATTCCTTTTAAGCTTAACAAGGTGGCAAAAATGAGAACAGCTGATAACAACCCGATCCCTTCTGGTACTGTCAGTGGGAACAAAATTGCTTTTCAGGGAGGAACCAATCATATGGATTAAGAGCCGAAAGTTTTACTTCACCTGGTCAACAAATAACAGAAACCTACAACGATCTAATGATCACTTTACTCCTGAAGAAAATACATACACGGAGATGAGAATAAAAATATGCAAGACTAAAGCTGTCCGTACTTTAATTACAATCCACACCTACTTACTGTAAACATGAAATATTTGTCTCTCCTTATTGGAGTTCTAATCTATGCCTCAAGTGTTTCCAGTGTCAACCTTTGTCACTCACAATCCTTCTCAGGAGGGATAGTTGTGAAATTGGCAAATTCCATTTAATACATGCTTATTATATCACTTCAATACATGCTTATTATAGAACATGTTTTATGTGATATTTAGCTACATGTTAAGAATAGTTTCAACCAATGAGAGACTCTCACTTTAAACCAACTGAAATGGATTTGGTTTGTAATTCCAAGGAGAATTTCAGTACTTTGTTCCATTCTCCGAGCAGCTGCTTTAGCTTTATACTTTTATGGAGATATTCTCATATTAATACAAAAGTTCTTTAAAAATGAACACTGGGTTGCATTTAAATATGAACAATGACTTAAGAGACAAAAGCAAGTGAAGAGGAAAGGTTCCTATTCGGCTTATTTAAAAGGATTAGAATCCTACACAAGAGCTCAATTAAGGTACAAACACAGGAGAGCAATTCAGGTATTAAGTTTTAAGAGCAACTGAACATTTCAGTTTTAAAGGATAAGGCAGTTTCCCTATCAACCAAGATTTTCCATCGTTTTACAAATCATATTCAACTATAAAGAAGCCAGCTGCATAAACGTCTTCATGGACTTGTAACTGCAAGGTATCACTAGTGGAGATTTAGTTACAAATATGCCCAGACGTTACAGTTTCCTTTGTGTCTCTTGCAGGAGAGTTTAACATTACATAATACTTACCTGAAGAGAATTTATTTGCACTGATAACTTGAAAGTCAGTCACCAATTGCAAGGAGGCTTCGGATTTAGTGGGCCCCCTCACTCGTTATCCTAGTAACATTTTGTCTTCCACAACTGCTAACAGTACTAAAAAAAACATCACTGGAGGATCTCATGTGCTCGAGGCACTGGGCTGAGTGTTTTGTGTGTGAAGCATTGTTGTTATTTCAAAACCTGTTTTCTTCTTTAAAGGAAGAAACATGATAATTCAAAACACAAATGTTCCCCTCCCTCAACAGAAGATAATAGAGAGGAAGTGTGGTTAAGGCCCTTTGTGCACATTCATACATTGGAAAGAGTCTGATAAGGGAAGGTTAGAATGAGCCAAAACTTCCAGAAAACCCTAACAACATAAATCAGTGTGAGAGTGTAAACTTCTACACATCAAGAACCATTTTTAATGAACACAGCCAACTCATTTTGGAAATCTGTTTCTGAGGCAAAGGTCTTTAATCCCAGCACTGCGGAGGTAGAGGCAGGTGGATCTCTATGAATTCAAGGCCAGCCTGGTCTGCAGAGAGGGTTCCAGGACAGCCAGGACCACATAGTGAAACCCTGTCTAAAAGAAAAAAGGAAACAAAGAAAATGGTTTCTGCTGGCATGTGGAAACTAATACTGAGAAAAGGTTACACAGGGACCTATAGGGAGCAAATTCCACTCTTGACACAGAGAACCACTCTCCTACACATTTTCTCCCAAGCAACTGGGAACCGATCTACTTTTGCACAAGGTCTGTATATCACACTACTATACTGAGAATAACGATCTAGCCATAGATGCAGAGAGGTGATCTGATCCCTGAAGTTCAGCTAATTTTAACAATGATCTAAAATACATTTTTAAAAAGTAGCAATTAATTACAGATTGGATGGTTACTTTAGCCACATGAACGCACTAGGATGCACCAGGCCAGGTGTACCACCATGCTCTTGCAATCCCAGCGACTCAAGGCTGTCGCAACAGGGTCACACTTTGGAGGCCTGTCTGTCCAAATTGGTAAGTTCAAGTTTGGCTTGGGCAACTCATTGAAGCCCTGCCCGAAAAATGAAACAAACGAACAAAACCCAAGAGGTGAGGAATAGGGCTGTGGATGGTAAGTTCTATATTTAGCTTTTCCCTAGCATGTGTAAGGCCAAGTTTGATCCCCAATATCCGAAACAAACAAACAAACAAATAAACAAACAAACCAATTACAAAACCCCTTGCACAGAAAGAGAACCTGTATTTCTTACTAACTGAGGAATAATAGCCCGAGTGGTCCCTTTTCCACAGTGTTGGTAATATTCCTTTGTCTTCTCAGTCTTTATGAGTTGTTTTAATTTCCACAATTTTCCCTTCATACCAAGTATGCAAAAATTCAGGGGTCAGTTTTCCATCACTAACATCGCCCTTGATCAGAGGTTCTCAACCAGTAGGTTGCAAGCCCTCTGGGGATCAAATGACCTTTTCACAGTGGTCGCCGAAGACCATGGGAAAGCACAGATATTTCCGTTACGGTTCATAACAGTAGCAAAATTTCAGTTATGAAGCAGCAACAAAAATAACCTTCTGGTTGGGGGTCACCACAACATGAGGAACTATGCTAAGGGGTCGCAGCATTAGGAAGGTTGAGAACCATGGCCCTAGATCCAAAGCCTGTAAGTTTGTCGTGTCTTCCAGTGTGGCTGCCATTGCTCCATCAATCTGGGGAGTGCATCAGTTTACACATTTAAGCTTCTCTGTGCTGGGAAACCTCTCTCCACCAGGTGTTGTATCTTTCTATCTTTCAACTGGTTTTCACTGGGCTCCTCTACAGTATCTGGATCCATTTTATACTATACTGGTGTCTATTAACATGTTGGATTCTGTTAAATACAGTCCTGCATGTGTACACTGTAGTAAAACAGTTGTGTTACTCGATCTGATACTGCAGAAGTTGGTATAGGAGTGGCTGTGTCAGGAAAGCACCTGAAAGCACAGGGCATCACCACTATGGTGATCATGCCAACTCTTGAAGCCTTATGCTAGTACAACTGTGCTTTTGCCAACCTGCCTTCAAGGGCCTACCTCACGTTTCATCGCCCTGTCTTATGAGCATCTTATGAGGGTCTCCCTCGCTCAGTTTGGGTCGCCATCTGAATGAGGCTCCAGAAAGTTATCTCTAGCTAAAATTTTATTGCTTACTCATTGTACACATGAGTACAGAGGGGAGGACATCCCGTGGGGACTCTAGATGAGAGAAGCATGGGAGAATAGCAAAGTAGAAGGATCCAGAGGGTCCTAGAAGCCTACAAGTAGAACATTATGATAGGCAGATTTGGGCCCAGGGGTCCCGCTCAAACTAAGGCACCAGCCAAGGACAATACAGGCAGTAAACTTTAAACCCCTACCCAGATCTGGCCAACGGTCAGAACATTATCCAAAGTTGAGTGGAGAGTGGGATATGACTTTCTCACGTACTCTGGTGCCTCACATTTGACCATGTCCCCTGGAGGGGGAGACCTGGTGGCACTCAGAGGAAGGACAGCAGGTTACCAAGAAGAGACTTGATACCCTATGAGCATATACAGGGGGAGGTAATTCCCCTCAGGAACAGTCATAGAGGAGGGGAATAATGGGAAAATTGGAGGGAGGGAAGAATGAGAGGATACAAGGGATGGGATAAACATTGAGATGTAACAAGAATAAATTAATAAAAAAAATTAAAAAAAAACCCATCCTGTTACTTACCTGGAATAGTGCCTTGTATATGATAAGCAGATACTAAGTGCTCATTCGATAGATATTTTTTCTTGTTGTTTATGTATAATATGTGAGTGTGGGCGTGGTCATGTCATGGTGAACATGCGGCCAGCAGAGGATAACTTTCAGGAGGTGGTTTTTCTCTCTTCCAGCATGGGTTTCTAGGATCAAGGTCATGTTATCACGCTTTGGTAGGAAACATTTTGACCCAGTGAGCTGCCTGCTGCCCAAATTCTATCTTCACAATTCTGGGGACCCAGTTTTCTTGGAAACTATGTCAGCTGAACAGGACGTCCACTTTCTAGGATAATCTCTATCAAAAACTTGGTAAAATTCCATCTCATTCCAGATACCTTTTTGCCAGTTACTCACAGCCAGGGTCCATCCAAGTCCTCGAGTATGTAAAAGATACTTATCTCTTCCAAACAGATCATGTCTTTGTGCTGAAAACTTTCATAATTCTTTCTTCTGACATTTTGAAAGGCAGTTATACAATTGCATGCCTCATTCCTTGCTCACTGGAACTTAACTACCTAGTGAGCACACTTTTCTTGCTGAATTTTTGTCTTGTTTTTTCGTTATTGTTGTTTTCTTTGTTTGTTTGTTTGTTTGTTTTTAGGACAAATAAGAAAGGCCAAGCACAGTCTTATCAAATTTTCTATTTAACTTCCTTAGGTTGATACTGAGCATCTAATTAGTATATTTCAGCAGTAGGCATATTCTAATGCTGCACCGGCAGCTCAGTATATAATTTCACCCACTGATCTCACTCAGAAAACAAACTGAAACATATTAAAGGTCAATAGCATATATACCACTTCCCTAAATTCACCTCAGTCATCTCACAGATCCCTTGCAGGTTGCCAGTGATCACCACAGTTTTATCCTTTTTAAGTTCCTGGCTATGAAGATCTGAGGATCCACCCTGAGCACTGAGGTGGCTAGCTGTTCTGAGAGTTTATCATCTCTGTAAAAATCAGTTCTTTTCTTCGGTCTAGGTGGAGGCTGAGCCTACAATGATTTCGAGTAACCTAGGACAGCTGCTTTATAATCATGGCGGATTTAGGCCACAAGAGTAACAACGCTTCCAGCCTCCGGAAGCCGGCAGCCCTGCTTCCCCAGCTGAACACCATCCTCTGTGCCCTGGAAGAAACACTAACACAGGGAGGCAGCGGCTCTTTTCTCCACCTACCTTCTGCTAAGCATCCTAAACACCAGCCATCGCACTCTTCCCTAATCCTTGCTAGCTCTTACTAGAATTTACAAGTGTCTTCTCATGCAGCTGTGCAGCTCTTCCTCTTCTTAGATCACTTTTTTAGATCTTCTTTTTAGATTTTTATTTTCTCATCCTTGGACCCTCTTTTCCCCCTAGCCACTGGCTAGGCAGCCACAGTAGAGTCTTTAATGTCCTCGACTTTTCCTCTCGATGTTATCATCATTACGTCAGAAGTTCCTTTTGGAAGCCTTCCCTGAAGGCCTCTCCTGGGCTTTCCATTCCTGATAGGGTTTAATCTAGCAACAGCGACTGCTTCTCCCATCACTTACTGGCTCCTGGCAAACAGTGGGTACTCAGTCCATCGGTGACTCAATACCTCTGAGATATTCTAGTTCTGCCTTGATAAGGCACAAGTCATCTAGCTCATTGTGCTCTTTCCTGATGACTTCCTTGACCAGTGCAGAAGGCGATGAAACACTTTCTTTTGGGGTTACCATTAGCTTCTCATTAACAACCAGATTTGTTTGTTACTTTAATGTTAGACATGGTGCTGAAACAGCAATAGTTGATTGAGCTTTTATCATTTTCAGAGGTATTGTGTATTGATGATAATAAAAAAGATCAATGAGAATAAAATTTTACATTGAAATATATCAAAATGTAACATTAATAAACTAGTATAATATCAGAACATATAGTTAAAATTTATTTATTCGATCTTTATGGTATTTGTCGTATTCTGTATCTAAAAATGCAAAAATGAGATATATGATCACAAAGACAAAGCAGTAGACAGAGTGGGGTTAATTAACTTATTTCATTCCATCTTTGATCTGATATGAGAGGTGACAATTTTTTCCTAAGAGGAATATCCGACACGTATGAAAGAGGTCTGTTCAAAGTATATCTCTAATATTTGCCTTTATAGGTAGAGGAGATGAAGTTGTATATAGTTTACAACGACTGCATGTGTCTACAAACATTCCCTAAATTAAAACAATAGAAGCAACCAACAAAGACTGAAGCTGCTGACTCGCAGATCCTCAAAGACAATCAGCTGATCGATCCCTCTGCCCATGTTTAGAGAGAGTTATGCAAGACACATGCAGTTTGTGAAAAACAATCCATGGAATATGTGATATTAACAAGTTTCATTGCCAGAAAACTTCCTACAATTTCATCTGGCCACCGTGTGCATCACTGTAGCCTCAATTGCTTCCATTGAGTAGAGGCTGAGAGCTGGCCAGGGTTTCTCAGCTGCACTGCCCTTAGCCCTCTCCTCCAGTGTCACAGACACCGTCGGAAACAGGAGTGGGAGCCCGAATGGAAGCAGGACACAAAACTCTTTTTTAAAAAAATCGTGTGAGAAACAGTGTTTTAAACCTGACTTTGAATGGGGCTATAGATTAGGTCAACAAAGGGGCCCAAATTCTGAAGTGCTGTCCCTTAAATAATTGAGACTAATTCTTAAACACTATTATGGGGTCATAAAACACCAAGCCTGGAAATTAAAGATTTTTATGCCTCATCAAAAAGTCTTTGAATGTAAGTCCCTGGCATCCTGCCAATAAGGGCAGCTCTTGGGGGAAACCCTATGCCAAAGGCCAAAAAGGCAGCTGTGTTATTCAGCTTCTGAGGGCTTCCAACTCAACACCCACACAAGCTCAATTATGAGCAAATTAAAGGGATCCAGACGGAACATCGTAATTCTGGTAATTTAAATAAATAGAGGAAAGTCTGCAATTAGTAGGGAAAGATTGATTTTCTGGAAAACCCAGAAGGATCTGCCCATTCCCTTAAATTGCACCCTACTCCCTGAATAAGCATAGTTATAGCCAATTGCTTAAAAATAAATTTCTTGTCCTTATTATTTTAATCATCATTGATCTGTCTTAAACATGACCACATGCATACTCCATGCATACTAAATATTGAAGCAAAAATGGCCTCCCCAAATCTAGAATGGTTATATAGAAATTAAGAATATCAAGTATAGCTGCATTAGGCTTTAGAGTATGGCTATCCTGAAACTCTTAGGCAGAAATTTTACATGGGAAACTATAGTGAATCAAATAAACTTTACAAGTTCAGAGAAAATGGTTATTCAAAAAGAATCAGAGATTAGTTGTGTACAATTCACTAATTATCTTACTTATACTTTATTAACAAAGAAAAATATATACTGACACCCTGTATAGATTCTTACAAATCACTTAACAAAATTCAATACCCATTCTTGATTTAATGAATAAAGGGACTAGTAAAAAAGTTTGGGGAGCTAGGACTACAGAGAAGCCATTTTTAACCTGATAAAAAGTTTTTATTAGGAACCCACAGGAAGCGTAAGTACCATTTACACACACATATACACACATGTACACACTCACAGCACAGCATACACACACACACCACAGACAGCACAGCACCCACGCTTCATATACACTGCATACAGCACGTCACACACACACACACACACACACACATAGAATATCACACACATGTGTATACACGCACATACCACACAGGACAGCAAACACACACACATGTACACACTCACAGAACATTACACATGTGTACACACATTCACATCACATACACACAGCAACACACACACACACACACACACACACACACACACACACACACACACTATTCCTATCCAGTTTCTAAACTCACTCTGATTATCTGATTCTAGTGTTCACAGCAGAGTCAACTCATTGGAAGAGCCAAAGTAATTTAACTTTGAAAAGAAGTTTCTATTTTTCTTTTTAACTTATAGAAGTTCTAGTTTTCTATTTAAAAAGATGAGCCAGAACAAAATTACCCTGGAAGTAACTAAAATTCCAAATACTAGCAGGATGGCCAATGGCGCAGGGTGGATTTATGTCTCAATAAGCCACCATGCCTATAATCCCACCAAGTACAAATATAAAGAAGTTTACTATCCAATGAGGTTGCATTCCAAATAACAGGGAGGATGGAAAAGTCAAATATTATAATAAAACTTATTTTTCTAAAGACATATTCTTCTACCTCATATAGTATGAATAAAAATATATTATCAATCATTTTCCCCCAAAAGGCTTTAGAAGAAAATAAATGAGATAAATGGGACACACACACACACACACACACACACACACACACACACACACACACAAAAAAAAAAAACAGAACTAAACAAAAACAAAAGGAAGACAGAATAGGGACATATGACAATAAATCTAAAGTGTTGTGCTTGTGTTTATGTGTTGGAGGGCGGAGGGTCTGGGCACATCTTTGTGAAGGTCCAGAGGTTGACCTCAGAGTCAGTCTCAATCCCTTTCCATCTTAGAGTTGAGACAGGGTCACTCATTGTACCTGGAGGCCACTGATTAGTTGGACTGCTGGCCAGCCAGATCCCAGACGTCCTACTGTGTGCCTCCCTAATCTGGAATTACAAAGTAGACTAACTTTTGGTGCTTTTTAGGTGTGTGGGAGGGCTCTAAACTCAGGTCTTCATGGTTTCACAATAAACATTTTATCAACTGAGCCTGCATGCCAGTCCCACTCAAACATGTTTCATAGTAAAAGATATCAAGATCAAAGGGAAAACACATGCAACGATTTACAACATTACAATACTATTCTAAAAATAACATAAAAACAAACAAATGGAATACTGGCAAAGGACGAATAAATAAATTCAAAATAAAAAGATACAAATGGGCCAAGAAATGCAAAAAAAAGCAGTTAATAAATCCTTCCATCAAGCTCAAGTTCCATTTAAATAGGAAAGAGAGAGAAAGAAGTGTAGAACAAGAGATTCATTCATTCAGTACTGCATAAGGACGCAAAGATTCCAAAGTCCTCATGGCATGAGCATGCCCATGGATGGCTGAGACAAGTTAGACAGAACAACAGGCAGAGCCATTGAGGCCGAAGCCCTGTGCGTGCTGGTGACTAGGAAAAAGGTATGAGGATGAAGAGGCTGAATTAGTTTTCAGTAAGATTTGCCTGTCTTTGGAAATATACATAAATATGTGTAATTGGGATTGCTTCACCCTTAAAAATCCATCCAAACATGTGAAGATGTACAAAGTAAGGTTACAGTTTGACTCAGTAGCAAGCATGACACAGAGATGGGACGGAGGGCGCCCACGACCCTTTGAAGACTCCTACAGACTTTACAAAAGGCAGCGTTGGCTGCATAGCCCTGGCTGGTCTTAAATCAAGCTCAAGTGGATGGAGTTATCTCCCACTACACTTAGGTCACGGAAACTTTTTGACAGAGAGCTAGCCAATCTAAAGTCATCACTCAATAAATAAGTATGAACATTTATCCTTTTATGTATTTTTATTTTTAGCCATATGAAGCTGATGCTTTTTCCAGGTTAAGAAAATATTACTATTATGTGACTATTCTGCCTAAGTATTACAGGTTCTTTTTTTTCCCCCAATGGGGATTAAATCCAGGGCCCTGTGCATGCCAGGCAAGCATTCTACCAGCTGAACTGCATTTCCAGCTCTAGAATTCATTATTAGTTTTTAACTTTTGAAGTTGTATTTTATCCTGCTGAGAGCATTACTCCCCAAAACATTATTATTATTAATACTATTTAGCTACATATGTATGCATGCATACATATATATACAATTATATATTTATATTATATAATTATAGATCACACACACACACACACACATACACACACACACACACACACACACACACACACACACACACACACACACACAGAATTCAGAGTACTTTAAGCCACAAGCAACACTCTACTCTCTAATCAAAGAGGAGACATTTCTGAATGCTCAGCACTAGAGCACCACTGGGTTTACTCAGTGTGAAAGACAACACATTTAGTAAGTTGACTCCAGGTTCTCTTTGGAGCTAAACACCATGATAGGCCTACATTGCCTGCTACCAAACTCTATTAGCCATCAACTCATATTTCTCAGAAGGGTCTTGACTTTGCCAACTACTGTAAAAAAATGTTTTAATAGCATACAACTAAGTCACTTTGGTACAGTGCATTTTAACAGTGCTTTTTTTTTTTTTTTTTTTTTTTTTGCTTAGAACTTATGTGCTTGTAGTAGATGGTGACCAACACAGAGGCAGGCAGACAGCTGGTCAAGGTACAGAGAATGAGACATTATGGAGTTCCCAGGCCCACTTGGGACATCTGTTTCACGTCTGTCTTCCCAAGGCTCAGGAGCACTATAGAGGAGGGGACTAACAGAGTGTAAGAGCCAGAGGCAGTGATGACTACAAGGAGATAGTGTCCTCCTATGAACTGAAGGGACAGTGTGCACACAACCTGTGCAAGCTCAAGCCAGACCGAATTCCAACACGGAGAGAGAAGGTGGGCAGGAACCCCTGCCGCCCCTAGCTGAGGAGCTATTAGCAACTAAAGTGGGAAGAGTTCGTTTTCTTTAAGAGTGCATCCCCTAGTGAGTCAACCACACTCAGTGGAAGTCCATACCCTCAAGAATATATGGACAACATTATTCGGACTTGATAGATGGAAAAAAAGAAAGAAGAAAAGAAAAAAAAGACAATAAGAAATGTAGGGTGGGTAGGCTGTATTTTGAAGGAGTTGAGAAAGGGGATAAATATGATTAAATGCATTGTATGAAAGTTTCAAAGACCTAATAAAAATATTAAAAATAGAAATATTTTTGGACATGACTGAGGTTTAATAATTTTGTAAACTTTGTAATATTTTTTTTATCTTGTAAAATGGATGATATACTACTTTTATCTTTGGCACAGATTTTAGAATTATAATGCTAGCCACATTTTTAACTAAATGAGAAAAACAGCAATATATTTTCCTCACCAAACTTGAGAACCATTTTTAGCCATTCATCTTATTTATAAAGAAACGGGGAGGACAGGACAGGAGATGCTTATCAAGTACTTCAGAAAAGTGAATTGCTTTTAAATGATCAGTCACCACAGATAACAGTGTCATACGTTGGCCCTTTGGTTTGTCCCAGGTTTGCTCTTGAGAAAATCCCCTTATGACCAGTGCTCATGAGAGCCTCCTTGTTAGGCTCTTCTATCCACCTCACAATATAGACGATTAGGGCAAATGCTTCACAACGATTTAGTTAATTTATGGAAAATGGAATCAATTTCCCCAGTTTCGTTGTGACTGAACATTTTCCTGAGCTGCTGTAAATGAACAACAGATAAGCACCGTTTATCAGATCATTGGGTAGAGCTTGCAGTTTTGATGTTTCTGTCTCCTTGTTGTTAATGAAATATCTACTATGCCTCAAGAAAAAATAAATACATACATAAATAAAACAGTTGCAGAGGTTGGCCCCTGAACACTCAAGATGTAACGAGTATTTTGCTCTGAGTGTGTGCTACAACCTGTCTGTGAAATCCCAGAGGGTGGCAACAGCAATGCTCCCCAGTGTCTGAAAAGTCTTCCAGTCACATGCCCTGCTCTACACTGTTCCCAGAGTCCTGCATCTCCCCTGAAGACAAGTCCTGTGTTTTTCAGAATGTCAGTAAGATTATATAGGCACCACACTAAAGTGTCACAGGATTTAGAACTCTTAGGTTGAAGAGACCAATGGAAAGTACTGTTTTCCTCCATTGTCCTGGAAGGCCAAGCAATAGGTATGCCCACAAGGCATGGTATACACAAGATGAAACGACTTAAACAAACGCAAAGGCAGCTGAGCAGGAGGGTGTTTGCTTGCTTGCTGGGTTTGTGGCATTCCGTTTTCGAGAATTTGCTTTGTTTTGTTTTCTTGATCTACATAGAGAGAGAATTCTGTGGATTGCTTTATAAATATAAGCATCTCTCCTTTCTTTCCAGCTTGGTTAATCACATGACATGTGTGAGAGGAAATAGGAAGAGAGGATGAACAGGGGTCCTTCCCAGCTTCTGAAGCTGGGGAAACAAAAACTGGACAACATTTGGAAAGTCGGACGGGTGGAGACTTGGGACGCTGACCTGGAGGCGCCTCCCCATCACTTACCGAGGTCCATGCTCTTAGAGGCTTTCAGGTTAATTGATTCAGGCTGCCTGGCTGGTGTCTCAGATCTGAAATTGACATGTTGATCTGGAAAATACACTGTGGAATCCACTCCAGAGCTGTGTGGAAAGAAGGTATATGTCATATTTAGGTCTAGAGCGAGAGGCAGGGAGGGAGGGAAGGTGGAAGATTATGAATAAATACGAATATATAGTCTTCACGTTGCATGTATTCCCTCATCATTTTCTCTTCAGACTGCAGATGTGTAATTTAAATCTATTCTTGGCTCTTAGACTTCTTTTATGGACTGTAAGGATCCTGGTCTATGTATTTTATTCTGCAGTAAAATCTAAGTAAAACACACTTGTGCTAATAGCATCTTTTGTTCGTCAGTGTTTTCTGCTAATTGGGATCCTGCTGCATCATATATAACTTCACGTGGGTGAAGGGTGCTCAGGGAGCCCCAACACTTCAAAGGATGCTGTTGGATACTAGCAGGGCCCAAAGTGGGCTAAGAGATTCCTAGGGGATAAGTGGGTTCGTTTAAAGAGCAGTGAAAGGGTTGTCTCCTTAAAGAAAAGCATCCTGAATGACTGACGGCTGCAGGAGACTGAGTTTTACCTTTTTCGGTGATCTTCAAAGAGTAATGTTAATGCGGAGCAGAGAGTCTGTCCATCAATAATGCCAAAAGGAAGCCACAGGAATGGCACAGTTGACAATTTAGACACAAATACATTAAATGCACTTTATGGATTTCTTAGTAGTTGGGGTCAATCTAAAGAATTTGCTTCTACTGAATACTCTGTTTTGCTTGAGGATTCAGCACAAAGGATTATATAAAGAAGTTTCAGATAATGGCTTATTTTTGTTTAGAAAGAAGTATGTGTACACTTTCCATAAATTAAGTCGCAACTGCTTTCTCCTTTGTCCTTGGCTTTGCTTAAGCATAGACATGCTGCTCATCTCAGCAGGACTTCCGTCCTAATCTCACATCAGGTGACAAATCAGGGCCCTTAGACAATCTGAAAGGACTGAGGTCACGCTTTAAAGAGCCTGGCATCTTATACAACCACCAGCAAAAGCAACCTTAGTCTTGAAGAAGAGAAGAACCTCAACTTCCAAACTAAAATACACCAGCGATATTCAGTTTTTTCCTTAAAACTTATCATCGCTGTTTGACATTTCCTGTCGATAATGTAAAATAAGAAGCTTGCTGAATGAATATATGAGCCCCCACTATTATCCACAGTGGGTGGGAGTAGAATGTCTCCTGATGGGTACCACAGGCACTGTGCGCAAGAGTCAGGATCACAGAATCCAATGGATCAGTTTACATCCTTACTCTGCTGCTTGCTCTCTGTGCGACTTGGGCAAGTCAACGTCCTTTTATGTAAAAGGAGTAAAATTATATTGCCCACCCTTATGCCTCAGTTTCCTCTTCTGTAAAACGTGCAGTGAGACAACTACTCTCTGAGGCCATTGTAAAAGTTTAAATAAATTCAGATATGCAAAATACTGAGAATAGTTCCTACCACATGTTAGTGTGGTAGAACTCAATGTTAGTCATATTTTAATATTTATTAATAAGCTCCAGTTTTGGGTTTCAGAGTGGTCTTGGAATGAGGGCTCAAGTTCTCTCCAGTGCAAAGGATATATTTGTTTTCATGAAAACTATGCAGAAAACATGAGTTTTCTCCTCGGTGTTACAAAGATCTTGGGAGTTTCTTTCTGGGTATCTACACGCACTGTCGCTGGAGAAAGCCTTCAAGTGCCATGACACCGAGTGCTGACCGAGAATGCCAACTGCACCAGAGACTCTTTGACTCGTTTAATGTTACTGATGCCAGTCTGGTCTAATGGGAATACCCTCATTTCTCCTATTAATTTTACAGTATTCAGAGATACCACAGAGGTCAAGAGCTCCCTGGTGCTGTGGTGCTGGGGTAGCATGTGTCTTTACGTGTGTTATTCACCCTTTATTTGCACATAAGATTTTATGCTTTGATCTTGTGTGATGATGCAGGTTTAATGTCATCAAGACACATGATCTTCCTGGAGTCAAAGAGGAGGCAAAGGGAGATTAAAAGTAGTCCATCTACTAAATAAGAGTCTGAGGCCCAAAGAGGGGGACTGGTGGTCCAAGGTTACACAGCTGCTCGAGGGCAAAGCCTGGACCTGAGTCACAAGCTTGAATTAAAACACTGCCTTGAGCGCACAAACAATAAAGTCTTTTCCTTCTAGGTTGAAGATCTGATCAGCCTCCTAATTAACTTGCATTTTAGGTTTGCTTTTTGTTTCAACAGACTAGTGGATAAAATAAAATAAAATCAAGTAGTTGATCAAAGCAGATGCTGTACATTTTAATGAGAGCCTTCAGGGATGTTGTTTAGGACCAACATGAATATTCCTCTTCAAAACAAAGATTTCACTGCATTTAAAGCACTCTGCTCATGGAAGACTATTGGAATTTACCCCACGGATGAGCATATTGGTTAATCCAATTCAGCCTCTTAGATTATCTTTTCAAATTCGGCAATAGTCAGCCTGCTAAGAATAAGAGCTCAAATTGTCTAAACTTTTGGGAAATAATCATTCTTACATACCACTATTCTACAAAGAGTATGGGAGTGACATATGATACAGTATCAAGTTAGGATCTGCTCAAACAAAGCAAATTTATTTTTATAAAAATATTAGGATATAATTGAGGGAAATAGGATAAATGAAAGCTGCACTGTACATATGAATGTTGCAAATCATTTACACATATATACATATGTCTGATTATATCCATTAATTTGATGCTATATACATCTGTTACCATCAACTTGAATGTGTCCAAATGCACAATTTGAAAATGTTCATTAAAAGGATTCCCCACTGCCATCTTACAAACTGGAAACGCAAAATAAAGCTGGAGTCAGACTGGCAGCTATTTAAGGAGGGGCACGAGGGTAGTGTAAGGCATGATGGGATTAGAGCCAATATCAGCAGCCAGAATACTGAACTAACGGGTGTAGGATTGCATTAGTTAATGTGAAAATATTTTAGCCATGTAAGTTAGATGGGTAGAACCGTTTGCAATTTTATGCTGCACATCGAAAGCATTTGGAGTGAGGGTGACACAATGATTAACTATGAAATATGACATATTTTAATTTTGAAGGAAGTTAGCATGTGCTCATGGCTGAGTGGGCTGCAGTTGCGGCTGTGGGAAGCTGGAAGTTGACAGCAGGCCAAAGACATGTCCTAGATAAAGGCCATGTTTTCAGCATGAACAACCAGGGAATCTCTCAAATAGAAATGATACTCTTGTCAAATTATGCTGCATAATGAATAAATAAGGGCATCAAGAACCATATGCCGCCGTCCTGGAAAACGGTGACAAACCAGGAATATGAAAGACAGAGGCGTCAGGAGTGGATGCTCAGGGAGAAATATCTGAAAGTAGAAGGCAGGAGGAAGGTTTGAAAGACCTGCCAAGAAAACTGTTCGAACCATTAGGGTCTATGACTTGTATCTGTGTGAGGATATGACTGAGAAAATATGAACAATAAAGGAATAACCAAATGTTGTCTAAATTGTTAACAATATCGTCTTAGTTAGGGTTTCTACTGCTGTGATAAAACACCATGACCAAAAACAACTTGGGGAAAAAAGGGGTTTACTTCATCTTACAGCAATTAGTCCACCAGCCAAGAAACCAATGCAGAGACAAGGTATAAATCTGCTTATTAGCCTGTTCCTATGGCTCTTCCAGTCTGGTTTCTTATAGCACCACCTGCCCAGGGGTGGCACCATCCCCAGTAATCTGGGCCCTTCCATATCAAGAAAATACCCCCACAGACTTGCCTACAGGCGAATCTTCTGGAAGCATTTTCTCTCTCTTTCTAAGTAGTTCTAGCTTGTGTCAGTTGACAAAAACTACCAGCACAAATACTCAACATATTTTGCTATTGTTTGGCTTTAATCAGTCATTGAGACTTCACAGTAAAACAACCAAACAAAAACAAGAAAACAAACAAAGAAACCACATTTCTCATATATCTTGTTTTTACTTATATTCTAAACTTCTCTCTTATGTTATATCATTGATGTAACAGAGAGAAGTTCTGATTTCAAAGAACAGACATTAATTTGATCAAATTAAAGAAAGGCTCCTCCGCTGAAAACACACATTTCCCTTGTGGTTGCCTTTCCATGTTTGATTTGAAAGGCAGGGGGCCCGGCTTCCTTGCTCAACTCCTCTGGCTCCCTTCCAGTCCTTCCTCTATCCTCACACAATCAAATCCCACTGCTGCTGGTCACCTAGGCAACACAACAGCTTGCAGGATGGTACAGGTCACAGGTTCCCAGGAGGAGGGAGAGTTGCAAAGCACTAAGACTTGTTTTATCTATCTCAGAAATGCCTCTGTCCTTTCCACCCATACAGTTTCTCGGTTCTTTTAGATCCTGCTACTCTCACGTGGAACAAATCCCATTGGCTCTAGCTTCCCCACGCACACCTGAAATCGCTCAGGGTTCAGCACTGAAAAGTCCAATGCTCTGCTGCTTTCCATGAGCAAGGTTCTCCCGCAACATGGCAGACGACTTGCCATGGAGTCTTCCTCCCGATACTCACATTCCAGCCACATTGAACACAGGTTTCCTCCCTCTCTCATCAAGACTTTTCTTCTACCATGTCCTTGCCTCATGGGCCTCCTCATTTTCCAGAAAATCACTTTTCTTCTGACGTAAAACTTCCTTCATCTTACAGACTTGGGGTTCTGTCTTCCAGGCTCCCAGGGCATTTTGTAATGACCTTTCTCTCCTAATTAGCTGTGTGGTTATCTTCTTAAGAGAAAAATAATATTTTTCTTTGGTTTAAAAAGAGTTTGGAGCCAGATGGTGGTGGCTCATGGTTTTAATCCCAGCCCTTGGGAGGGAGAGTCAAGGGGATCTCTGAGTTGGAGGCCAGCCTGGTCCAGGACAGCCAGGGCTACCCAGAGCAACCCTGTATCAAAAAGGGAAAAAAGTCTTTTTTTAATTAGCTAATGAGGAGTTAGGTTTTATCATGATATGTTTCAAATAAATTTTTGGTTATTATTTCTCTTCCTTATTCGGTGTTCTATCCCACTCCATGGCCTCTTCCACTCTCATATCACATGTGACTTTTGTACCCCTTGTCCATTTTTAAATACCTCTTGCTCTCTTCTTCAGGGTGTCTGTCTAGTTTCGCAGTCTATACCCACTATCATAAACTAATCTCTTATTTATATGTGTAGAAACACTAAGACTTAAGATGAGAGAGAGAACATGAGTTTTGTTTTTCTGAGTTTGGGTCATCTTAGTTAATACCCTTCCAGGTTCAGCCCGTGATTGTGCACATTTCCTAACCTAACCTTGTGTTCTGCATGGGTGAGTAAAGTGAATATCTATTTATATAGGTAACATTTTCATTATCTACTTTCCTATAGATTTCCATCTAGGTTGGTTACATCCCATTGCTATTGTGAAAGTACAGCAATACGTTTGTATTTGCAAGTGACTCTGTATGTATTTATTTACATACATATATATTCATAAATATAGACTGTTGAGTCCATATAATGTTGTCTGTCTGTATGTTTTCAGGGCTGAGTGTTTGGCCCTGCACAAGCAATTGGTGTGCTTTTCCCTTGGGAAAACAACTTCTCTCGCTTCTGGCTTTCCTCAGTTGCCTTTGATTAGGGCTCAGGCCTTTTGGACTTTGTTTCCCCATCCACTTTGACAGGTTCAATGGTGTGATCCTTGCCCAGCTCATGTATGGGCAGGCATGTTGGTGAGACTTTAAGGTTGTAGCTTTTGATCCTACCAGAAACATAATCTGGTATCTCACAGCAAACTCCCTGATCATCTGGCTTTTTACAATCTTTCCTCCCCTTCTTCCACAATGTTCCCCGAGTCTCAGATGCAGGAGGGGTTGGTAGATACAGCTACTGGGACTAGGATCCACAACTCTGCATTTGTGTTGGTTGTGGTTTTCTGTAGTGAATTCCATCCATCGCACAGAGCAGTTTTCACACTGACTTCTAAAATACTTGCACTTGTTTAGTTTCCCCAGAGGTGGGCAGGGGCTTCTCACCCCCACAGTCTAGCTATCACTTGGTGTCATATGTTTTCTTGGTAGTAGTACTCATATTGACCTGGGTGACATAAATCTCAGATGGCTTTAATTTACATTTTCCTGGTGGCTAAGGATATTGAACATTTAAGAATTTTTTATTTTGGCTGTTTGTGTTTTTTCTTTTTCTGTTCATCCCATTAGCCTAATTATTAATTAGGCACGTGTATGATTTCAGTCCTTAATTTGTGCAGAACTTTATATATTCTAGGTATCAATGTATTCTGCTTATCAAGCCCGTTCTGTAGGCTGTCTGGTCTCTCTTGCTGTCCGTTCCCCTTGCTGTTCAGAAGCTTTTTAATTCTTTGCATTCCCACGTGTTGATACCTAGGACTATTTTCTGTGCTGTTGGAGTACTGTTCAAAGACTTGATACCCTATGAGCATATACAGGGGGAGGTAATCCCCCTCAGGAACAGTCATAGGGGAGGGGCATAAGGGGAAAAGGGGAGGGAGGGAAGAATGGGAGGACACAAGGGATGGGATAACCATTGAGATGTAACAAGAATAAATTAATAATAAAAAATTAAAAACAAAAGTGCTTGCTGGAGTCATAACTTCAAGTGTATTTGCTATCCTTTCCTCTAGCAGTCAGAGTGTCTTGGAGTTCAGATTAAGGTCTCTGACCTGCACTGAATTGACGTTTGAGCAGGGTGAGAGATGTGGATCTGAATTAATTTTGGATATTCCGTTTTCTTAGCATCATTTGCCCAGTAGGTTCTTTTCTTCGGTGTATGTTCGTGATGCCTTTGTCAAAACGAGGTGATTTTATTTTCATGTCCTCTATCCTATTCTTCTGCCTACATGTTTGCACCAACCTGTTTTTATTTTTGTTTTGTTTCGCTTGTTTTTTGTTTGCTTTGTTTATCTCTATGGCTCTGTAGTATAATTCAAGGCCAGGTACTGGGATACTTCCGGGAGTGCTGTTTTTGCTTAGGATTTTGGCAATCTGTTTTTCTATTGAATTCCTCTTTGTACCATTTCAATGGAATTATGTGGTATACACAGGAGAAACTATAAGACAGAGTGAATGCAGCTACTTAAAATACTGAGTTTTATACATAATCAAATGCATCTTGGATTCAGGATCAAGACAGAGAATATAGATTAAATGAACAAAATTAACTGCGTCCTTACACTCTTCTAAAAAAGCCCTACCAGTGCTGAGCTAACATATTGTGATTCTCATTGGAGTTCATGATACTGTGCTGAGAATAATAAATGATTTCCAAAACTAAAAGTGAGGTAGTTCAACATAGGCAGGATTCTCTCTGACAGAGTTGGCTATACTCTTGTGTAGCCTTATTTTTAACAGATTGTATTAAAAAGCATAATAGAAAAGACACCAGCATTGCTGCAAGAAAAATGAAGAAATTTCACAGGATTATCAAGGGAAACAGAATGGAATAAAATACACAATTTTTTAACAGCCATAATAAATACAGAAAATAGCAAAGAGACAATTTAATGATTTTTAAAACTCATCAGAAGAAGAAAATCTATGAATTCCCCTAGTTAAATAGTATGTATGCTCAGTAAATCTTCCTCTCTCATGCTTGTGTGAATCTAAAAGTTATTGATTTTCTAGTTTCTATTACAGAGTGGCTATAATATTAGGTACCCTTTTCAATATTTTAGATTATATGGTGTTGCTTTAATTTTTAGGTTCCATTAACTTTCTTGGAGCATCTATTTTTAAAATATTTTTTTGGTTTGCCAATTACAAGGTAGGGAGAACCAGAGGCTTTATGCTTTCTTGATTTTATTTTGTACCTTCCTATATAAGTTTTCCTTGAGTTCTGCTACTCTTGTCTTTAAACTTATAAAAGAAAAAAAAAAAAAAACACAGCTATTTTCTTAGTGATGTTAATTATATAAGATGGATCTCAAAAAATTCCAGGAAGCCAATTATGAACAATGGAAGCTTTTGGCTACAAAAACCTGTCAGTGGGAAGGAAAAATGGGGACTGTGAGATTTCCATTCTGGAAAGAAATAGAGTTAAAATAAGGTTGCTGAGTTTTCCCAGAAAAACTGTAACAGAGAACATTTACGATATATCATTTTATCGATACCTGTGGCTGAAATCTTCAAGGCCCCATTCCAGACTAGGATGTGGTGGGGGGGACGGCGGTACTTCACTCTCGGCCCACCCGTCACTGGGAAGCAAAAGGTCTATAAAACAAGGAACAAATGAAGCTGTAGTAAGCCGGAAGGGGAAGGGTCCAGGGCCGACTTCTGTTGCAGTCCATCTCTCACACATAAACCAACTTTGAAATCAATAAGCCTTCACCTGGAATGGAAGGTATCACATGAATGCCCCTGGCTGTGATGACCTGTACCTGCTAAGGGGTGCCTACATGGGAGTCCTGCTCACTGGCCACTGTGGAAAATAAATCCACACATTGCCAGGCCTTTTTTTTTTTTTTTTTTTAACCTGGGAAAGCCTGGTGCTTATCAGAATCCCTGATTATTAGGAGACTCACAAAACATGTCTTTTATTCGTTAATATTTTTTTAAAGTGTGGATCTACAATGAATACTCAGTTATAATTTAGGCATTTACCTGAGTGGGAAAAAGTACTGATGAAAACATATGAAGACCCTGTGTACTGTTCACTGTTTAGACAAAGCAGGAGAGAATGATCCACTTTTTTCATTTGTACCATACGAAGGCCTTGTAAGTAAAAGACCAGAGTCTGAATTTGGGTTTTCCTACTTTAAAAAACAGGGCAATCTTTTAAACAATATTTTTATTTAATTAATTTATTCAGATTACATCTAAATTGGTATCCTCTCACTTGTATCTTCCTGTTCCTCCCTCCCTCTTTCACCCTATTCCTCTTCCCTAGGTCTGTGACAGAAGGGGACCTCCTCCTCCACCATATGGTCACAGCCTATCAAGTCTCATCCTGGTAGCCTGCTTATCCTTTCTCTGAGTGCCACCGGGCCTCCTCACTAAGGGGAAGTGGTCAAATATGAGGCACCAGAGTTCATGTCAGAGTCAGTCCGCACTCTACACACAGCTGTGGATAATGTCCTGTCCATTGGTTAGATCTGAATAGAGGTTCAATGTTTACTGCATATATTGTTTGTGGTTGGTGCAGTAGTTTGAGCAGAACCCCTCGGTCCAGATCTGCCTGTCATGGTGTTCTTCTTGTATATTTCTAGGACCCTCTAGATCCTTCTATTTTTCCATTCTTCTATATTTCTCTCACCTAGAGTCCCTATAGGAAGTCCTCACATCTAACCCAGTGTCCTGGTAAGTGAAGACTTTCATGATGCATCCCTTTTGGGCTAGTATCCAATTGTAAGTGAGTATATACCATGTGAGTCTTTCTGGGTCTGGGCTAACTCACTCAGGATCATCATTTCTAGTTCCATCCATTTGCCTGCAAATTTCAGGATTTATTTGCTTTTAATAGCTGAGTAGTATTCCATAGTGTAAATGTACCACAGTTTCTTTATCCATTCTTCAACTGAGGGACATGTTTCCAGATTCTGGGTATTACGAATAAGGCTGCTATGAACATTGTTGAGCATATGTCCTTATTGTGTGGTGGAGCATCTTTTGGGTATACTCCAAGGAGTAGAACAGCTGGGTCTTGAGGTAGCCCTATTCCCAGTTTTCTAAGAAAGTGCCAGACTGATATCCAAAGTGGCTGTACAAGTTTGCACTCCTATCAGCAACGAAGGAGTGTTCCCTTTTCTCCACATCCTTGCCAGCATGGGCTGTCACTTGTGTTTTTTATTTTAGCCATTCTGATGGGTGCAAGATGGAATCTCAGAATCATTTTGGATTTGCATTTCTCTGATGACTAAGGACATTGAGCATTTCTTTAAGTGTTTCTCAGCAATTCGATATTCCTCTGTTGAGAATTCTCTGTTCTGAGCCCTATTTCTTAATTGCATTATTTGGTTTGGTGGTGTTTAATTTCTTGAGTTCTTTATATAGTTTGGATATTAGACCTTTGTCAGATGTAGGATTGTTGAAGATCTTTTCCCAGTCTGTAGGCTGTTGCTTTGTTCTGTTGATAGTGTCTTTTGCCTTATAGAAGCTTCTCAGCCTCATGAGGTCCCATCTATTAATAAAACATCACAATCTTCTACAGATTATTCAGTAGTGGAAAAGTAACAGATAGCCTGGCCATCACTTGTACCAACAAGAAGTGAGCTCTGATGACACACTGTGAGTCAGACATTGTGCTAATCATATTGTTCATTGTGAACATTCTTTCTTCTAATACAACAACAAAATGAGAAGAGCTGTAGAATATTCTAGTTAGAAGATTTTTTTTTTCAGTGAAACTATCTTTTTTCTATACTTGGCTCTTGCTGTTCTTTGAATCTGCGATCATTATCCAACTTCTCCAAACTTGAACATTTAAATAATACAGCAATATTATGAATACCTTCCCTGTGGTGGGGGATGTAACTGAGTGGAACAGCCTTTGTCTATCTTGCACAAAATCCTGTCTCCTATACCCGGCACTACAAAATAAAGTAAAATGACATGAAGACCTGTCGTGGATGTAAACATATTTTTATTTTGATCCCAAGTGTGGGATGGGGAACAGACTTGTGAGAGAACAGGTGATATTTATCCACTAGAAGACTAACCACCCTGCTCCATGTACCAGGTGTCCAGAGTACCAGCATGCAGGTGAGGGCAGAGAAAAACAGGAAGCCAGAGAGGCTGTAAAGATTCTAGAGGAATGGGAAAGCAGACAGGCCAAAGGGGCTTTGTAGACAAGTGCTCTGATAGAGGAATTCTCCAGGACTACACAGACCCCATCAGCTTTCCCAGTCTTTGTGCAACATACCCCTGCTAATGATGGTGGTGAGGCTTATAATGAGATGGCATGGTGTCCAGTAGATATGCTAGATTTAAAGCATTTAAAAGAGACTATTGTACCTTATGGAATGCATTCATCTTTCATTAAACAAATGTTAAGTAACTGGGCTAAGCAACATAGACTTATTCCCCAAGACTGGAAGGCATTGGTGTCAGCTGTGATAGAAGCTGCTCAACACTTACAGTGGTTATTGTGGTGGAGAAACGAAGCCACAAGAATAGACCAACAAAATATAACAAGGGGGACAAATGTTGTAAAAGATTAACTGCTTGATGAAGGATGTTATGCTGACTTAAAAAAACCAAACCTGATCTGAGAGATGTAGTAATTGAACAATGTCATGTTGCAGCCTTATGAGCTTGGGACATGGTTGAGGAGCCTGGTAAAACAACCACTTCCTTTACTAAGGTATTTCAAGGCCCTGGAGAAGCCTTCAGAGAATTCTTACAGAGATTGGGTTCAGCTCTAGATAGAGCCATACCAGATCCTGAGACTAAACAAGCACTGAAACTGATCATGGCATATGAGAATGCAACTACTGACCGTAAGAGAGCAATTAGACCATTAAAAAGCCCAAGGAGGAGCTCCATTAAATGAATGGGTAAGAGAGACAGTTAATATTAGCTCTCAGGATCATCAAAACAATATTATAGGACAAGCTATTGCTAGAGGTCTCAGATATCAAAATACCTGGTGCTTTAATTGTGGAAATTGGGCCATTTACAAAGAAACTTTAAGGTTAAAAGTTCCAGACCTCAAAATAACCGATTTTAGAGTAAATGGTACTCGCAGAAGAGTACAAAGAGCTTCTGGCCATGATGGTGATGATGTGCCAAGACTTCCAGTGTATTGTAGCTGCTGTGGGAAGGGACAACATTGGTCTAGAGACTGTCAATTGAAGAGAGACTTACGAAGTAATCTCTTGTCTTCAGAAAACAAACGGAGGGGCCTGTTACCTCAAGACCCCACAGCAAACAACATTAGCTGTCTTTCTTTGGTCAGCCAGGAGGTAACAAACTTGCAGGAAAACAAAGACTAGGTATTGATGATTTAATGTATGCTACTCAAACCAGCCCAGCTTTGGATCAGGCCTCAGATAAATGTATTACATTATCCCCGTAGGTTGAATGTTACAAAATAATCACTGGTGTTTATGGTCCTTTACCTTTATGGACAGTAGGAATAATATTAGGAAGAAGTGGAGTAACTTCTCAAGACTTTATTGTGCATGCCGACATTATAGATGGGGATTGTATAAGGAAGAAATTAAAATCATGACATAAGTGAAGAAGGAGATGCAAATTATTGTAGAGGATAGAATTGCTCAGCTGTTACTATTTCCATACATCAAGGGCAAAACCACTCCAGCAGAATAAACAGGTGCACTTGAGAGTACTGGAAGATGTGTGTTCTGACAAAAAAAATGGTTAATGATCAGAGACCTGAGTTAATGGTACAAATGAATGGTGTTAAAATAGAAGGTTTGGTGGATACAGGAGCAGACGTCATGCTCCTTTCTCAAAAGTATTGGAAGCCAGATTGGCCACTTCAGAAGGTTTCTACATACTTTATAGGAATTGGAAAATTATCTCAAATAAGACAAAGTGTACGGTGGATTAAGTGTGTGGGACCAGAAAGGCAAACAGGGAAGCTAAGACCCTATGTGGCTAATATACCCATAAATTTATGGGCAAGGGATCTTTTACAACAATGGGGGTACTCAAATTAATATTCGTGAAATCACAGACAGATAATAATGAAATTAGGGTGAAATGGTAGATGCTTCTGGGGAAGGTATTAATATGTGTAATTAAGAGAAATAACAAGTTGTGCCCATTGACCAAACACAGAACTTTACAGGTATTGAGTTTCCAAATTTATTAAAAAAAAAAAAGCCATTATTGATATACCAACAACCTTGCCCCTAAAATGGGTAGCAAACAGACCCATGTGGCAGGAGCAGTGGCCCATAACAAAAGAAAAACTGCAGGCACTTCACAACTGGTACAAGAGTAGCTGGAGGCTCACCATATAGAATAGTCTACCAGGCCATGGAATTCCTGTGTTTGTTGTATTAAAAAAAAAAAAAATCAAGAAAATGGAGGATGGTAATGGACTTAAGAGCAATGAATAGAGTAATTCAACAAATGGGTCTTTTACAACCTGGAATTTCTTTACCTTCTTTGTTTCCTAGGTCATGGCCTATAGTAGTAATTGACTTAAAAGATTGTTTTTTCACAATACCTTTGAATGAGCAGGATAGGGAAAGGTTTCCTTTCTCTGTACCTATTCTGAACAGTAGTGGTCCAATGAAAAGATACCATTGGAAGGTACTTATACAGGGAATGCTGAATAGTCCAACTTTATGTCAATACTTTGTGCAACGACCATTAAAAATAATTCATAGGCAATTTCCTCAATCTATCATTTACCATTACATGGATGATATTGTTGGCTGATTCTGATGCAGATACTTTAGAGAAAATGTATAAGGAAACAAAGAATTCTGCCATGTTGGAGGTTACAGATTGCTCCAGAAAAATACAAATAGGAGATTCAGTTTACCTGTTTGGGCTATAAAAATAACTCAACAAAAAAATTCAATCACAAAAGGTACAGATCCATAGAGACCTGTTGCAAACTCTTAATGATTTTCAAAAATCAATGGGAGACATTAACTGGCTGAGGCCAACGATTGGGTTACTACTTATGCGTTAAGTAACTTGTTTCAAACATTACAAAGGGGATTCAGATTTAAACAGTCCAAGATGTCTAACAGTTGAAGAAGACAACGAGTTAATTCTGGTAGAACAAAGACCACAAGATGCCTATGTGGATAGAATTGATCGTATGCTTGGTTGGATTTTGGTTATTTTAACTTCAACTCATTCTCTTACACGATTCATTATGCACAGGGAAGATAAAATCATAGAATTGATTTTCTCAGCACATAAGCAAAGTAAAAATTGAAGACATACATAGAAAAACTTCTGAATTAATTACAAAAGGTAGAATCAGACTGCATCAACTGTCAGGAACAGATCTGGAAGAAATTGTAGTGTCTCTTACTAATGCTGGGATTATGTAATTGTGGGTAATCAATGAAGATTGGTAAAGAGCTTGAAGTAACTACTTGGGAGAAATTAATAACAAATACCCAAAAAGCAAACGTATACAGTTTATAAAAAGAACTAATTAGATCCTTCTTCATATTGTAAAGAGAACACCAATTCCAGAGGCACCAATCTTCTATACTGATGCAAATCAGATGGGAATGGCAGGTTATAAGTACATAAAATAACTAAGGTGATCAAAAGTTCATATACTCAGTTAAAATATCGGAATTGTATGCAATTCTTATGGTGCTGTTAGATTTCTGTGAATCTCTTAATATAATTACTGACTCTCAAAATGCTGGAAAGTTGTTTTGCATATAGAAACTGTTGAATTTACTCCTGATAACTCAGAATTGATTTTGTTATTTATGGAACTGCAACAGGCCATCAGAAGTAGAAACTATCCCTTGTATATTAGTCATATTCGGTCTCATACAGAATTACCAGGTCCATTGGCACAAGAAAATGAGGAAATTGAGCAATTACTAATAGCAAATGTATTAGAAGCCTCAACATTTTATGAAAAGCATCATGTTAACAGTAAAGGTTTAAAGAAAAAATTCTCTATTACTTGGCAAAAAGCCAAGGGACATAATTAAAAAGTCTCATACATGTTTTTTGTATGACCAAACTCCATTGCCTGCCAGAAGTAACCCAAGGGGTACCAAAAGGAATGAAATCTGGCAGATGGATGTGCTTCATTTTGCAGAATTTGGAAAAGAAATATATGTACATCATAGCATTGATATATACTCAGGCTTTCAATGGGCATCTGCTTTAAGTTCTGGAAAGGCTGATTATGTAATTACACACATACTGGGAATAATGGCAATTACTGGAATACCTGCACAAATTAAGGTTCCTGCATATGTATCCAAGAAGATGAATAAATGTTTGCATATTTTAATATAAAGCACATTACTGGTATACCACACAATCCTACAGGACAAGCAGTTGTAGAAAGAGTAATTGTACCATAAAAGAGATGTTTATTAAACAAAAAGGAAGTGTAAAGATACCCAGGGACAGATTAAATAATGCTTTGTTGACTTTAAAGTTTTCTAATGTTGGTGAAAAAGGAACAACAGCAACTGAGAGGCATTGGCTTATAGAAAAAACTGAGGAACTAGGATAACCAATATATTATAAGCATCTGATGACAATGGAAAGGAAACCTGCAATAGTTTTGATATGGGGACATGGTTATGCTTATGTGTCTTCAGGGAGTGAAAAAATATAGTTACCGACAAAACCAATAAACATTAGATCTGACCAGGGAAGACCTCCTACTACCTGAAACATGAATGTGTTCATATAGCAAGGGAAACTCCAGGGCTGCCTGGTCCTTATAACATGCCACTCTTTCATACAGCAGGGACATTACATCTCAAACAGAAGTATAAAGTTGATGCCTTACACTTGCTCAAAATTAGGACAGATGTTTATCTGTAGATAATTTGTACACTTTGCATATTCCATATGTATGTAGAAATTTACTAATACTAATACGTTTAAAATTTTGCTTATTTTCAGAGAAAAAAAACAGATAATAATCAAGACAAAGCAGGTACCCCAGGTGATTCGACCTCAAAGACTGTCTCAGCTACTGTTTCCTTGAGAATTTGCATGCATATCAATTTTAAAAGAGCTAGCTCAAAGGATCAATCCCAAAAAGACCAACAGAAACATATACAACTAGCTTTTCCAGCACTTGGCTGGTATCTTATGTTTCTAAGGGTACCCAAAAGATGGTTTTACTCCCAGACCACAAAAAGTAATTTTGAGAACATGATGTCTCCATTCCTGATATGTGGGATAGGTGTTTTTGGTGGGTTATCAATGTTTGTTATTGTCTAGGGTGGTTGGTTATAAGTTAATAAAGGTTACATTTAGGTTATCTTTCTATTCTATCTAGTGCTAGAGGAAAGGAGAGAAAAAGGAATGATAAAAGGGAAGAATATAGAACTACAGAATAAAAGGTAGATTATTGAATCTATTTGCCTTAAAAATTTGACATTGGTATTGTAGATTGATAGAAATTTAATATTATTTTGTTCAACTTTTGCTTTATGTACTGTACATATTGTATATTGATAGATTTTGTTCAGTGTTTCATTAATGTATTATACATACTCAATTCATTTATAAATGTGATGTAATGTTCTAGTCTTATGAGAGGTAACTATTACAAACTGTTCAGGGTGGTTGGAGATGCAAGTTAGTTGTTAGTCACCTATAAATCTTATTTGTAGTCTTGTTAGATTATTAATTTAGTTAAGTACAGAGGAAGCTTTCTTTAATTTCTTCTATATGTTTTCAAGGTTAAGCAGATAATGAATAGCTAAAAACAAGCAATGCTTATCTATTTAGATATACTGAGATAGATAAGTTATTCAATCAATAAATAGATAGATAGATAGATAGATAGATAGATAGATAGATAGATATTATACACCATAGTAAATAGATGGTCTTCAAACACTTCAGAGATCTACAGAATATGGCATTTAATAATAATAGGCTTTTCTGACTGAGAGATACATCTGCTCCTGGCAACACCTCCAATTTACTTCAATGAAGATGATGGGCATCAAAGAAACAAGTGTGGCAGAACAGCCACTGGACTGAGGAACTGTTCTTATCTCTACTGCTGATAGCAGACTGACTGTCCAAACTGTGATTAAGCATGACACTGAGAAATTGGCTGTCCAGCTTTGCAGAGACTAGGTGGGCCAGTCCTTCAAAATTCCTGCTTCACAAAAAAGTCTGTCAGATATTTTGGGCTGGCAGGCTGAAGACTAGATGCCCCAATGATAGAGAAATATGTGTGACAGTCCAAGCAGTCAACTCTCTCTGTCCTATCTATACTTTTGAAAGTTGCTTGCCTGTTCTTCTTACGTATTAGATAATATTTCCTTAAGTCTCTGCTGGGGTTGAAGACTAGATAGCCATAGTATAACTATAAGCTTTAGTTTAAGAGCTTAAAACATGTTTAGTGGTTGATAAATGTAAATTATAATAAATGATTTAGAAAAACTTTGGACACTATGAAAGGACTCAGTAGGATAGGATAGATGGTGGAATAATTTGTCCAAGACTGTCAAATACAAAGGGACTGGTCCTTGTAAATGTAACTTTTAATGGATAATTCTCATAATTATTTTTGTTGTATATAGTCTATTTTACTTAATAAAAAGGGGAATATGTGGTGGATGTAAACATGTTTTTGTTTTGATCCCAAGTGTGGGATACATAATACATGTAAACACGTTTTTATTTTGATCACAAGTATGGGATAGGGAACAGACTTGTGAGAGAACAGGTGATATTTATCCACTAGAAGACATACCACTTTGTGCAGGGGCTTGGTTTTTGCCAGCTGAAACACATCTTAGTACAGACTCTGAGAGGATACCTTTGAGTTTGGTATTGCTTAACTGTTAATTGTTCCACTTCGAGATGCTCCTAGAGAAAACTGCTCCAGAGAATGCTTCAGGGCACCGGGTTCCAGCTGCTATTTCAGGTTTTTGCAGCAACTTTATTTGAATTGCTGTTCTGTTAAAATTCTGCCAACTATACCAGGGGGATCAGCCCCAGGAACTGAGTCCAGAAAGATCTACTTCTCCTGTTCCCATTAACCTCTTTTCTCTCCTATCTAGGGTAGGTGGGTTGAAAGGGAGGTGTAAGCATTAGAGAACCTCAAATAAGATAGGTTTGGAAAAGGTCGAAGCCTACAAAGACATGGCATGATGACCTTAATCCAAGTACTCGGGAGGCAGAGGCAGGGGTGTCTCAGGGAGTTTGAGGCCAGTCTGGTCTACATTAAAAGTCCAGAACAGCCAGGACTATACAGAGTGTTCCTGTCTCAATGCAATCAAACAAACTGCTTATATTGGAAGTTGATACAGATTAATTGGGAACCATATTATTTATACAGTGACGTGTACAAATAAAGTGCTGCATTAACATATAGAAGGTTATCATTCCATAAAGGCAAATTCTACTGTTTATCTATATTTGATAAATTGTGAGCCTAGCATGCCACTGATAGTTAGATTAAGAGAAAACCTGTCCTCCAGAACTGTGGGTGGCAAGAGCACCTAGTTTGACCTATCTATCTGCCAGGTGTGATGCCCCTGAACACTATTATGGGAGTTTTGGAGAGCTTGTTTTGAATAAGCTAACTCTCTAGTCAGGACACTATATCCTGCAGACTGTCATTTCTATGACACATGACTCTTAGATGCTTTTTTAAAGATTTATTTTTTGCCTAATGGAGAGTGTATTTTGCCTGTATGTGTGTATTTGTGCATCATGTGCCTGCCTGATGCCTTCAGAGATCAGAAGGTGCTGGATCTCCTGGAAATAAAAGTGTGAGTGGTTTTGTACCACCAGGTGGGCCTGAGACTCAAACCTGGGTCCTCGCCAATCATCACAAGTGTTTTCAACTGTTGAATGACCTCGTCAGCCTTTTGGCAGATGGCTCTTATGTCATCTTGAAGGCTTGTGTAGAACCAAGTCAGGCTTTCTCTGAATAGGAGAGAATTCCTTCTGCTTGGAGATCTTCAAACCAGTTTCTGCCTTTATTTTGACTTTGCAACTTGGACTGAAATATCGGCTCTTCTGCGTTCTCAGGCACACTGGCCTATGGATGAGAACCTTACCGTCAGATTTACTAGTTTCGGATGTTAGATTCTGACTAGAACTCTACCTCAGAGTTCTTCTGGGTCTCAGCTTATTGATTTACCCTGAAGATCTTGTGGTTTTTCAGCTTTCATAATCATGTTAGGCAATCCCTTAATATTTATTTATTTATAAATATTACTGCTTGTTCTGGTTTGGTAGAAAACTCTATTGAATACACCCAGCAAAGAATTGCTCCAAGAAATATTCTGGAAAGGAGTTGATATGTTCCTAGCAATGAGGGTAGAAGCAGGAAACCTGCCCCAGGCCTGCAGTAACAAGATGGGATAAGTAAAAGTGGACAGCACTGTCCCCTGGACCTCTACCACCGACTATGGTGGTGGCAATGAGACAGATAGAGGCTTGTTTGCAGACAAAAAGTTGAAAGTCTACTTGTAAGAGGAACATGGGGCCCACCAAGGCCTTTCTTCTACTAGCCTGGATCTTTTTATTGCAATCTCTTAGTCTATCCCCGTGGTGGTGGTAAACATGGACATAATCTTCTAACTTGTTAGTTGAAATTAACTTCACAGAATAAATGTCTGTGGCCACTAAGTGGACTTTATCTCCTACTGCACATTAGCCATGCAAGATTACATGCTGTGTCTTGACCACAGCCCTGGGCTTACCTACCTCAGCTAAGAATGACATCCGAGAATCTTACCATGTTTCCGAGGCTCACTTGAAATTTCGCTCCTCTGTAAAGCCCTCACTGTCACCTAGGTTCCAACTGCTTTCATGACAAGAGAATAATGTTTACTTGGCGAACATCTGTGTACCATTTCCCAGGCCTCTGCATCCCAGACTAGTTCTTACAAATGGGATATAGGTTGCTATGGTGAATGTCATTGCTGTCTCAGAGTTTTTGAGAGTATATATCTTGTGTGTTCTCTCTCTCTCTCTCTCTCTCTCTCTCTGTCTCTGTCTCTCTGCCCCCTTCATCCCTCCCTCCTTCTTTCCAAAAATACCTCCCAAAAGCCTATGACATGTTGTAAGAACGAGCCTCTGTCTGGGCCTTAATCATCGACCTGCCATGTTTCTGATGTCTGTCTTTACTCACCAATATTTAGGCTTATGCATTAGTAGCATAAAATAAGTCCTGCATCACCTCTATCATCTGTTTCTGTGGAGACAGCTATCTATGGACCTACCAAGTTGCATCTAGTCATCACCACTTTTCTAACGAGGCTGAAGGTAACTTCCTTCTTGTCATCTCCTTTGTCACTTCTGAAGCCTCTTCTCAGGTGCTTTAGAGCCTTCTGATAGCCATTACTTTAGCTTTCACCATATTCTTAGGCCCTAGCTGTTTTTCTTATCGTGGTGAGCAAAGCAGAGACCAATATCATGCTGGTTGACTCGGTGTGCAATACACTCAGACCCCATATGGACTTTTGTTCTCTTGACCCTGACACCTTTTTAAGCCTTGTATTGGGTATGCAAGTGTAGAATTCTAACTTCATACCAATAATATTTCTGATTTTTACTGACTGTATGAGGTACAATCCTAATACCACACACACACACACACACACACACACACACACACACACACACACACACACACACACACATACACACACCTGTGAATGATGTCAATATGCCTTCTTGTCACCAAGATATTATTAGCTAAATGGCCTTCTTTAACTACCATATATTGTGGGGTTTTCATTTTGTTTTGAGGAGTCCATATAGTCAAGAACAGTTGAGAGATGGACACAAGAAACCTTGGTTTAAATATGGTAAGAAAACTATAACTTTGGTCTGAAATTAGCCCACAATTTTCCCTTTAAATAAATTCTTTGTTGAAAATAGCCACACCCCTCTGCTTGCACACTGTAATGGCCAAGTATAGAGTTTGATGACCCTGACTTAGATTTTTCTTTTTTAAGTTTATTGTTTGATTTTGTGTGCATTTATGTCTGTGTCCTAGGAGGACAGAAGAAGGTTCAGATCCCCTGGAACTGGAAGTATGGACAGTTGTAATCTGCCATGTGGTTGCTGGAAATCAAAACCAGATCCTCTGGAAGAGCAGCCAGTGATCTTAAAGGCTGAACCATCTCTCCAATCCCAGCTTTAGACTCTTCTTGAGGGTAATGACAGTACTGCAGCATTGCACACACACCTCTACTTTTCTGAGAGTGTTTGACACCAAAACACTCAATCAACATTAGTCAAGCAGATCAACACAGTGAAGTGCCTCCTGCTACAGTGTGCTGGGTCCACTCAGGTTCCTACAAACAAGGCCATTAGGGGAGTTTTTTTATTTTTTCAAAAGCCCTCAGGGAATATAGATATAGTGGGAAAGGGCACAAAATGAAAATGTCTGATTTGAGGTAGGGAGGAAAGACTTAACTCAGTGGATGACTGGAAGGATTTGGGCAATGGGTGAGTAGCTGTCACCTGAGGTAAGGAGTACAGAGGTGAGGAGGGTAAGGAGAGAAAGGTCACCACTAGAGGCAGATTGTGTGGAGGCTCCATCGTCAGCAGATGACTTCAGGAGAAACAGTGTTGGTGCACCTTATGGCCACCCAGAGCCTAACAAGCTTGCAGAAAGTTGCAGGGACGCAGCCTCCAGCCTGGTTGCTGTCCTGGAGCATGGCACTTCTTCTACAGTAGGCTCAGCTAACATTTTTCCAACACAAACGTGAATTTTTTGGTGTTATAATTTTACAAATGTTATCCTAGCAATCCCCTTTCTGTGTAACAGCTTGAAGAGAAAAAATAAAATAAAATAAAATTCTGAGCAAGCCGTGGGTGGTTTGTAGGCTTATTACAAAAGTAGATGGAACATAGTATTTCAACACTGGAGTCTTAAACATATGAAGAAGAGGAAAAGGGGGAAGAGGAAAACTAATGTCTTCGCTGTCCAAGCTTCTCTCCTCACTAGACGTTGCATGTTGTCAAGTTAATCTTGTTATGCTAAAAGAGGCCCTTACAAATCACTTGTGGCAAGGCCACACTATCACAGTTCACAAGTCTCCATGCCATATAACACCTCCGCTGCCTTGGAAACTCGGGGCCTCTTGGAATTTCTCAACGTGCAAAATGTTAAGACTGAAGAGAGGCAATGGAGTTAATGAAAGAAGCGTGGTGGGATTTTGAGTCTACTATGCTCATACAATCTCTAAGTTTGTTGGCTTACATGAAAATGTAAGTGGTTCATGCTATGAGAAGCCAAACTCCGGCAACCCCTTGACGTATTACAAACACACAGGGGCCTAACAACAGATAGGCTCTACTTTTCCCAGCAAATGACAGTTAGTTGTCTGAGAGGCTTAATAGCAAGCCTGTGGGAATGTGGCCTCTTCCTCCTCCGTTACTCTCTTGGAGCACCACACTACTCCACTGTGGGCATTCTCAGAAATTCTCTAGCACAGATGGGTAAGGTCTTGATTTTCACACTAACTTGAAAAGTCAGGGTTGGAAGTGAAGCAGGAACCTGGCCTGCCGCTGTTCAGTGTGGGTTTTTGGGTTGTTTGTTGTTGTTGTTTCATCGGAATGAAAGCTGCTCTATCCAAATCTGTGTTTTAGAAGGAAGATACCATGCCGAGTCTTGACAGAGATTATCTGTGGTCCCTTGTACTCCAAGGACTCACTTTTTTTTTCCAATGCAGATACAAAGCATGGCGTTCTGAGGGTGCCCTTGTGTTCTGTAGGGACATTCTGCTCCTTCCCTGCTTTGTTGATAGTGGAACTGAAAGTCTATGAACTGTCAAGAGCACACAATTTACTTACGGGAAGCCAGTGCACACTGAGCTATTCTTTTTATCTGCTTACAAGGTAAAGTCAGCATTTCATAGGCATTCTTAGGATCAGGGAGAAAGAGTGCAATGGTTTTAAGGGACCAATACTAGGCATTCTCTTTGCTGTGACTGAGTTGAGCCAAAAAGCCACCGACAGGAATTGAATCCAGGCTCTGGGTGTATCAGATATGCACAGTCCTACGTAAATTATTTATCACAGGCCTTCTATTTCTTCACCTGTAAAAGGAGGCTAATAATACGACCCACTTTGAATTTGAATGTAAATTGCTTAACATAGTGTCTAACAAACAGTTGGAAACATTTCAGAGGGATCCCTGACCTCAACATCTTCTTCAGATGAAAGAGTTTAATGCTCAAGAAATCTCAGATTTACAAGCCCATTCTGATATAATGGCATCAGAGTTTGGGGCTTGTTCTTGTGTCATACAGTTTGGAGACATCTTAAGTGTGTAAAACTACAGGATTGATGGGATGATGTGTATTGCCTCCACTGCATACCAAGCTACAGAACGTTCAGTGACATATAAGATGTTCATCCTGTGGTGCCAACTGAGGGGAAAAAAATCTTAGAAATTACCTATATATAGGATATTTCATTTTATGTATACATATTTGCATGAAGAAAAGACTTGAAAGATCTACATAAAATATTATTGATCAGGAGCTATGATAGATAGAGGAATGAGTAATATTAAATTTTCTTTTTAATGCTTTCCTCTAAAAATTTCTACAATGAATATGTATGTATTGCTTTTGCAATATAAGAAGTAAAAGCTATTAAAGAAAGACGATACAGGGAGATAAAACAAGTTTCTTGGTGACCTGGAGTGGAAGCTCGAGAGAACAATAGGGAAAGCCCAGGAGTCTACTTGAAATGTGATCCATTCCAGTAATAAGAGAGCATGTTATGAGGCAACGAGAGCAGCCCAGATGCCACACCGCTGGCCCCAAGCTGTGCTAGTCCACTATTTATCACGTTCATCTTAGACCCAAGCATAAAGCATAGAGTCACGTCATGGACGTGCTGGCTGTGGTTTCTTGTAAATTCATGCAATTTTAAAGTGACTTGGTGACTTTCAACGATTAAAAAGATCTTCAGACAACTCACAGCTTGCCATCTTTGATTCTCTAGCCGTGGTTTGTTTTATATAAAACCCTCATGTTTGGGGCAGCAAGCACAGAAACTGTCACTTAAACTGGAGCCCTTGCCAGGAATCTGATTCACAAGTTCTGAGTCAGCGCTCTCACCCACCCTCAGTGCTCATGACTCTGAGTGACAAAGTCTGCACTTTGCCTAATTAACTTTCCTTTGTCCCTTTTCCTCCCTCTCAGTGGAAGCCATTTTTGCCGTTTTGGGCTTTATTTGAAGAGAATGGAAACAGATAGTATTTACCTCTCCTTTCATCTTGAGGGCTGTAGGCGCCAAATGGATACAGTATACTGCTATCATTTTGCCTGGAGGTGCTCAGAGCTTCTTGACGGTTCTCAAAGCACGGTCTGCAAGGTGCCCCGCATTCCGAAAGCTCCTAAGGGACACAAACAAAAGTGACATTTTAAAAATGCATTCCACCTTGGACAGTTGAAGCAGAGTGTGAGAGTGATCATTGTCCGAATCATCCTTCAAGTCTCAGGTGTGCATATCCTCAATAGTGGAAAGTCAAAATGGCCCTGTCAGCTCAAACATCTTTCAAAATACGAAATAAACGGCACGGACATTGCAGTGTTAAGGATTATGAGTGCTAATAGCCAACACAAAAGAGGATTAACTTTATTATTCTTTCCTCCACTTATAACTGCCTTCTTTCAAATTTTCTCCCATCTGGGAGTACAGCTTGTGGCAGTGTCAATATGAGAATACAGTTCATGCCAAGGGTGTTTCTCTGCCAACCAGCTGGTTCCTCTCTCCCTCTGCCACTCTCTTTCCCTCAGCTAAGTGCATTTGCTCTAGGACAAGTCAGAATGCAAGCAGTATTTGTCACCCGAATGCCGTGTTTGTGTCCCACTGTGGCCCTAGGCCTTTGGCCAGATGCTAAAGTAAATGGCGGTGACAGGGTCAGACAGTGGTGTTCCCTGGTGTCTTTTTCTTCTGTATTTCTCTTTCCTGTTTGGATTCTGACAGTCTGTAAACAAGTTCACAGCTTTCTGCAAACTGCTGTATCCAGGATGACACCCCACACACCATCTTCTCCAGGTGCCAGAGAGGCAGCTGATGGCAGAAAGCTCAGTTAGGTTTTCAGGCGGATTGTGGCATAGCGAGCTGTCTTTTGCTCTCACTCCTATTATTTGTCTCCCTAACAGATTTCAGGGAAATAAATGACTTGGAAGTCATTCCATAGCTCTTCCCTTGGCCATTTGTGAGAGGCACATGTCGCAAACACAGATCTGCTCTCCAGGCTCCCTCCTCCAGGAAAGCATTTGGCCGAAACAATGCATTTGATTTTACTTTTTCTTCTTTAGTTACAAAAAAACCTCAGTATCTAGCTACACAAAATACCGGAACTATCCACTCTTATTCTGTAACCTAAATAATTAAACTGTTTTCAGCTGCAGAAGGCTACCGGCTTCTTGCGAATGGCTCTCACGGTTCTCCCACACTTGCCATGTGACTTTTGGCTGCTGAATTGCTAGCCCAACCAAAACAGGTACAGGAGCACAGTGACTCCTACACTAAAGCTAGAGTCCCAGCAGACAGGAGAGGTATTATTGCCTCGTGTTTTCACTTAACAATAACAACAAGAACAAAAACATTTTTTTCCTGCTTTCCTAGCTCGTTGATAAATGACGCAATCAATATCCCAAACAACTGATCAGTAACCAGCCTAATTAAAGCATCTAGCCTGTAAAATAGAGCTGTCATGGAGGAGGCCTGCATTAGTGTCCTGGACAATACCAAATAGAGTGGATTTTTAAACATGGTCTGCCTCTGCGAGGATGAGCTGCAGCAGGGAAAAGAGTGTTTGGGGGAAAGGGGAAAACAAAACCAGGTCATAACCCATTTTTAAATACCAAGTCTCTAGGCGCAAACAGACTCACAATTCAACCTCATCCTTTGAAAAACACGTTTCTGTTCAAAATGATTCTGATCCAATCACGGCTCGTTATGTATTCTTCCTGAGGTTCTCATCAAAACTGTTTACCTATCTTGTACAACTGGGTGATGTGGGGGGTGGGGGACAACAAGTTTATATTTTGACTTTTCTTAAGTAGCATCTTCATTTCTCTTCGATATCAGCATAATGTTCCAGCAATTATGTTGGCATTCTTGCCAAATCTAACTAATTGATTTGCTCTGATGCCTGAGCAGTGCATAGCCCTCCTCTGGGTTAGGAATGCTTTTCTATGGACCAGAGGGCACTTGCTGCTCTGTGGGAGAGTAGACAGAAAGGCAGGTGTGCACAGCATACACTGTACGCAACATATGCATGACACAGTGTAGCAGATTCCAGCGATCAGATAGCTGACTTTTTTTTTTAATTTAATAAAGATAAGCTGTACATTAGGCTTCTGTCTTTATGAGGAACAATAGTCTTTAATCTTCATGGCTACCACAAAGATTCTCAATAGCTGAGACTCAAGTGCCTGCTCATTCCCCATGGAAAGCATGTAAATATTAGGGAAAGAAAATGGATCTTGTTTAAATGTCCTCATAAAAATTGCTTTTTGTAACAGTTCCTATCCCTGATCGATTCCCTGGTGAACCATATTAACAAGACACATGTGAGGATGGGTAATGAACTGAAAGTTAATACTTTCTTCTGACGGGATAATGCCAATCTCACTCAACTCCAGACTATGGAAATAAAGATGAAAATACCTCACCAAAGAAAAATGCTGACAGCAAAGTACGAGCTAGTAAGTCTCATGCATCCACTGCCATTCCTGAGTATTTTAGGCATGGGATGACAGAAGAGGCAAGGGAAAGACATTTCTAAGTCTATTAGAACCATACTCATTCTTTTCTCTTTCTTTTTAGCTTTTGACCTCTGTGGGAACATGGCACTCTAGTGGCATTTTCCATTCTTTTCTCTTAGTTGATGTGTCTTTGTTAAAGAGAATATTAAAGGAATCTGTAATATGCAGATATGTGAGACAGGATGGACTGAGACCTCCTCTTGCTGTCCTTCACGTCACTTTGCAGGAACTGGGTTCCTTGTATCTGCAGACTCATTGGAAGGGCCAAATAACACCAGACAGGGTCCTTTTCTCCTGTTAGGAAGCAGTAGATGGGGCATTCAAACTATGTACGCAAGTGAGGCTCATTAAATATTCATGAAGGCTCTGTCACTTAAGCAGACACACATGTGGAAAACAAGCTCATTCATTATATATAGTCTCCAGTAATTGGCCAATTTACATTTATTTAACATCTACAAGGTTACGTACAAAAGAGCATAAAAGGTACAGTTACTCTTTCCCGATAGATAGCTGATAATACAGCAGAGGAAGATGGCCAACCATTTCGCCACTCAAGACTCCTGTCAGGTGTGACGTAGGCCTCAGATGCAGCTTTTCCTTCACTTAGCAACATTTACTGGGAGCCTATGACATTTGGAGAAATAAAGCTCAAATAGTGGATAAACAAGTACTTCTGTCTTCTACGCCTCCAGCACTCACATTAGCTGTGCGTTTTCATGGTTAGGAAATAGCAAATTGAGGATTTTTCAATCAAGTAATCCACATATGATACAAGGAGCCTTACTGACATATATTTCATTTTGATACTCTTTCAGTTTTAATTTTTCATTGAACTTACTACTAAAACTAATGTTTTCCATTAATTTCATAAGTAGTATATACTCTTACTTTATATATTATAGGTCTATACCTTGCCCTTAGAGCCTATTCCAATGTGATGAAGCATGGTCTAATAATATTTCTGTTAATTTTTATGAACTTACTCATTTTTTTCCTAAAGTAATTTTAGGAATATTAAATACTTAATCCTTTGTGTGCATTATAAATTATTGTCTTAAGACCAATTTTATTTATAATTTTGTGTAAAGGGAATGGTAGTTATATCAGCATTTAAGAATTATTTTATTTCCAGGATTCATATATAAATAGACATTTTTTCCAACATTTAAAAGTCATGATCAAATATTTGAAAAGAAATAGGACTCCCATTTATTTAATAAAAGGAAGTATGCAGTTTGCTCAACAGATCAAATCTTAACTTAGGACTGTCGTATCTAACTGTAGTTTATAGGGGGATATAGAATTTGATTACCTTATGATAACCTTCACATTAAACACTGTATATATTCATCTAATCAGGGATCTTCTAAGGTATGGGCCTTGCTACTACACCACCAAAATTATATTAAGGAAGATGCTTTTTTAAAGGAATTAAGGACCCTAAGAGTTTCTGATAAGCCCTAGAAAACATAGACTTATGATATTTAATAAATTATTTATTTTATATGCATATTTTCATGTTTTTAATCTAAAACATATAACCACCTGTTTCTTTCATATATCCATCAGAGCCTGTCTAGGACATATTTTCCCTGGAGTCTGTATATCCTGGTGACGATTTGAGCAATTTTAAGTCAAGTCAAGAATGGAATCACCTCCAGCGGTCTCTCCGGCCTCCTGAGGATCACCAACTGGATCATGCCCCGGATGTTTCCCTCCATGGACATGGATCTCCTCAGTGTCTCCATGGCTTCATGGTTGGACTTTCCCAGAAGACTCTCCCCATTAACAGCAATCAGTTGGTCATTCATTCGCAGACGGCCATCCTGAGGCAGAGGGGAGAAAACAGTGTGAGACCGGAAAGCACGGTGATGATGTGGTAGCTGATTGGAGGGAAAGTCCGGGTATGAAAACGAGAGATTTGGAAATGTAAACCTTGGATGATCTATTTTCAAGGGCAGGAAGAGGTTCTGGAGCTTTTCAAGCAGTCCCAAATACTAACAACAGTGATCTGTGTGGAGGGAATTATTTTTAGAAATCTTAGCGTCCCGAGCCACAGTAATTTAAACATTTGTGATTTTTTTTTTTTTTTAACCTTATCCTCTGTCTAGCAAGCGTATGAATTGAGCACACGTCTGCCATTTGTTTTGTCAGAGACCACACTGAGACTCAAGGAGTAGAGGTTAAGAAACAAAGGTGGTGGCCATCTCTCAAAAGCAGGGTTTGCATTCTCAGGCAGGGAGAGACGTGCTTAAAAGCTGTGCGCTCGACAGCGTAATGTGTCTCCTAATATCATTGCTAGCTCTGTTGGATGCAGGAAACAAATTCCTCCTGTACTTTTCTCTAACTCAAGCACAACGTTACTCATCAACTAGTCTGCGAACAAACACAGATGTGTGTGGTAAAGGGCTAATTTGCCCTAGTACCTCTTGTAGGAAAACTTGACAAAGGGAATTGTTAAGGTTTTTCCTGGGATGTCCAGCGTCTCCCAGCAGAGACACTACTCCTCACTAACACTGGGAACCCTGATGTGTGGAGAGTCAACCTGACCCCTCTTTCCACCATGCAAGACAATTCATTCGGCGTTCATCTTCACCCAGAAGCCTCCCCCTCCCGCCCTGCTCACACATCCAGCAGTGGCTGATAGATGGGAAGAGCAGCTTTTCAGGAAGACAACTTGGGTGCACCACAGGGACACAGGGGGAGAGGCTGTGCTCGCAGCGCTTTCAGAGCCATGGCCGGTGGCTAGCCAGAGCTACTTGACACTCAGAAAGCCACAAGGTCCAGATACAAATTGGCAACCCTGTCCTAATACTGATGTTAGTACATTGAACAGAAACAGGAGTAGGTAGGCATAGGACTGCACTTTTCCAGAGACTTCTTTCATTAACTACCTTCTGTGACGCTCACAGACCCAACAAGTTAAAGAGGTTCATGTCTTTAAAACTTTTCCACAAACATAATCAGCGAGGTATAACTATAGCGTGCCTAGGGTCACAATAGCATGCCAGAGGACTCACTCAAGCTTGAGTTTTGTGACCTTTCGCCCTTCAGCCCTTTGCTCCTCGTAGCCTAGCTTCTCTAGGCTACAGCTGTGCAGTGCCCACGTAAATGTAAAGGAGTTCTAGCACTTCTATCTGGTATGGAACTTCAAATGAGCAACATGAAATGCAAAAGTAAAAAAAAAAAAAACAACAACAAAAAAAACCAACCTCCCTGAGAATGATCAAAACAGACACAGTGAAGACTGGAAGGCAGTCATCCAGCCTCAGAGAGAAAGCCGTGGGCCAGCCGATAGCCTTTGACTAATACACAGGCAGGTAGGTGGTGAGGAACTGTGCCCTGGTGAACAGAGAAAGAGGAGAGAGAGCTGACGGTCCAGAGAGCATGTAGAGATGGCCTACACGTCACCTGATGGATGGGGTGTTGGGCACACAGGATTGAACAGACCACCCAAAGGAGTACATGCTCACTTAAGAGCTGCATGGAGAATGTCAAGGCGGTGGGATCAATAGAGAGTGTAAAATCAGATACAAACTGTTCAGAGGCCTGCCTGCCTCATGGGAACTTAATGTCTCCTCCCTCTGGCTTTGGAACTTCACTTAACCTTTACCCTAATTTACCGAGAAAAAAATCTCCTCTCTTCTGCTATCCAATTGTGAATCCGCCACACAGAAGAATGGGATTAAGCCTCCGTGAAATGGTGCGATGGGTAAAACAACCGCTGCCTTAATGGTTTAGTCACGAGAAATGAAGGACAGCTGGATCTATTCCAATTTGTCATATGATGGGAGGAGGACCACTGGGCAGAATTGTGTCACTAAAAGTCTCCTAATGTGGCTGGAAGCTGATGTGCAGATTTTAAAGATGAGGGTGGAGGAGAGGAGTGGGACACCGATACTGGGGCTGTTAACAGGAAATGAGCCAGTGTTAAGATCTGTAGAAGTCTGTCAGCTTCAAGGACACCTCATCCACTATGACAGGAAGAGGAACAAGAAAAACCAGAGGAATCTGAGAAAGACTTTACTGAGGGGGAGGATGTGAGAAGAAAACAGTTGTATATAAAACCTTGTACCACCAGCTGCTAACAAGCTTTTTTCCTGTTGCAGTCTAGGTTCCAGCCATCTACAATACACTTAAGTAGGATATGTTTACTATAGTCAAGTCCAAAACAAAAAGACGGGTTTGGTGACTCACCCCACGGCCACTGATTTTTTTTTTCCTGAGACATTCACATTTATCACATGTGTCACTAGAGAGTTGTGGTCACAATAAAAATCCACATACTCTCGTTTGCAGGAGTGGCTGTCCTGTTGCTATTGGTGTGTGCTTCTTGCTCGTAAGATAAATGATGGGTAATTTCATTAATGGTAATACCAGGAAGACCATGTTGTCTTAACATTTAGAATACCATCACAGAGCTTTGAGCTCAGAAAGGTCCTCAGAGGTCATCTTGTCCAATCCCTTCCATTTACAGATGAGTAATATAATGCTCCAAGAAGACATCATTTATCTAACACCTAGTAAGAGAAGGCACTTCCATATGTATTAGGACTGGCTCAGCTGGATAAGATCAAAGTTGGAAAAGAACAGAACATTCCGAGTCCTGAGTTCACTGGGCTGTGCTAGCTACGTGAATAGTGGTGACCCAGAGGAGTGCCCAGAGGGGTTCTGCTTCAAGAAAAGTTGCTTAAAACCATGAAAGACAATTGTGGCACAGGTGTCTGCTGGAAGAGGGCAGTATTGAAATCTAGGGGCATAAACAGAATGTATGGACATAGGAAAGCCGAAAAGATGCCAAGGGTGGGAGCAAACTAGAGGAAGATCGGCCTTCTAACTACATGTGCCTTACTAGACCTCATCTAACACAAAATTGCTTCAACAAAGAACTTGCTACTCAAACTCAAGTGTATCCATCAAGATCGTGCATGTCTTTTCAATTTTAAGTAATTTCACTAAAAATTTGATTTCTATGACATTTTATATTCATATTTGTATTAATTAAAGAAATTAATATTTCTATTAACATTATACTCAGACAGATATTTGGGCATTGGAGTAAAAAACCACAACGTCATATAAGTGAATACAAATATCCAAGGACATTAGTTAGTAATATTAGGGTGCTTACTTCATCACAATCTGGGCCGTGCTTATACTTTTCAAAGAAAGAAATCTTGGGCTAACAGGATGGCTCAGAGGGTAAAGGCACTTGCCATGAAAGCCTGATGACATGAGTTCAGTTCCCAGAATACACATAAAAGGTGGGAGGAGACAACCAACTTCACAAAGCTGTGCTCTGGCCTCCAAATGTGTGTCATGGTATGTGTGCTTCTTACATATACATGGATCATGAACGTTTTATGCTTACAGCAATGTTAACAAATAAATAATTTAAAAGATCAAGGAAATCTTTCATTCCTAATTTATTTTCAGCAGAGCCTTCAACAACAATGTTGAGGAGAGGGGGAAGATGAGAGTAAAAATAAACAGTAACTTCCTCAGGATACATTAGTGGGGACATGAAAAGCTTATATGACATGTAAGTCTCTCTATTGCCTGTGCCAGGAATGGCTTAGAAAGTTATCAGCCCTAACCACTTATCATAAAAGGAGGGATCGAGGGCTCAGAGACCAGATGCGCAAGTATTACATCTCCCTTTTGTAGAATATCTGTGGGGGCATTTCGTGTGGAGTCTTCTAATCATGTCTTACAATGATCTTGTGATGTAAACACTACATAAGGGTGTCAAGGTAGGGGACCACTTCCTTTAGTTGGTTTCCAAAGGGTCTCAGCATAGCTAGCCTTGCTTATCTGCCCTGTTCTGCTTTGGGACAAGGTCTGTAGAACAGGCTGACTTGAGCCTCACTATGTAACCCAGGCTAGCCTCAAACTCACCTCAATCCTTCTGCCTCATCCTTCAGTGACGACGAGAGGCATGAGCTCCCGCTATGCTATTCTGACCCCAAAATCAGATTTCTAGAAATGATTAAGAGCACTAAAATATTGATAAGATACTTAATAAGTTTCTACTGTGCAGTCATTATGCTTAGACTGTTCTCGGTGCATGAGATAATTGAAACCTTATGACGTTATTTTTTCTTATTAAATTTATTAATTTATTTATTTATTCACATTACATCTTGGTTGAAGCCCACCTCCCTCCTCTTTTCCCAGTGCCACCTTCCCTCCCCCATCCCTCTTCCCCTATTCCTCAGAAATAGGGAGCCTCCAACCCACCCACAGGAATTGAGGCTGAGAGGGCTGCAAGGATTGTTGCTCAGCATGCTCTGTGAGCAGATCTGAACCAGGTCTAGGTGACTCTGGAATCTTGTTTCCAGCCTCTTTGTTAATAACCCTTAAGATCCATGGGTTCTTGGACCTCTCTGATAATCTAATAAAAGTTACAGATTCTGGTCTCTTCAAAGCAAATATTTGCACCAGGGTTTCTCCACAGTTGCACATTTGGACTGGATAATTCTTTGTAATGAGGGACCATCATACGTGTTACAGGATATTTCATGTGCCTCCTGCAGCACTGCAGTTATTCCCAGGGGAGCTTGTAACCTCCTTACTCAGTTCCTGGTACTCAATTCTTGAGCACTTTCCAGGTTCTGAACTGATGACTTTACGTGGCTCAGTGCTCTTCTGTTGGTCTGGTTTTATAAAGCTCCTCCATGTAAAGTGGCCATGCTACAAAGGAGAGGCTAAGGAAGTCTAGGTAAAGAGCGTGCTCTGCAGGATCTGTGAGAAGCACGAAAGTGGCTGTGGCCCAAGGCCAATCCACATTAGCCAGGGTGTTGAGAGGCCTTATCATGGCCAGATGTTGGCTCCTGTGCCTGCATGTTTCTAACGGGACTCTTGGCATGGCCCTCTGGGATATTATCAACACCCACGGCCCAAGCCTCAGAGTCAGAATTTCACAGCGTACATTCATTCCCTGGAGTGGCAGACACTCCAGGCAAGGTGGCACCTGATTATTAAGACAGTTTTCCCAAATGAATCCTTTTGAAGGCTCCAAAATTACTCTATGATAGCATCTGCCTATTGTAAATGTGAAAACAAAGCAAAACAAAACATAAGACAGACCGGTGTTTAAAAAAACATCTATTCCAATCCGTTATCATTTAAAGTACCTTAGAAACAATAGTTTAAAAGGACATGCACAGACAAGTAGTCTGGGCCACACTAGATGTCTGTAGTGTTCATATTGTATTGCCTTACCTACGTGAGATATTTTTGATATGCGTCATCCATCCTAACACATCTCAGTTGGATGGATAGAGCTACCATTCCCAACCAGTGCCCTGTCTGATGTGTATGGCTTTGCCCATGCCCAGCCTCCTTTACAAAAGTCCTTTGCACTTCTTTGATATCTCCTTATCCTTTCTAGCAAGGCTTGGCAGCCATCTTGCTCTCACAGCCAACTAACCCCTCCTTTTCCCAACATTCCTGTTACTATGGCTACTGTCCATGGCTGCCCTCATGGAATTTGTTTCTCACACATTCAATCTAGTATCCTTAGACTCCTAGATTACAGAATGAGGACGTTTATTCTGCGTCTCCAATTTATTATAGATTGCCTAACTCACTGAAGAAGTACTTGCTAAATTGAGTCAGTTGAAAAAAAAAATCTTTTAGTCAGGTACATTGGGACTAGTGTAAGTTTCATCTATAATGAAGAAACCATTTAATTTATAAACTGTACCTAAAAAGAACTGATGAGCTCAGGCTGGCTTGATTCCGCTTGTGTACTGGCCCCATCTTCGCTTTTCAATGGATTGATTCAGTTATCACCTGAACTCCACTCATCCATATGGAGCAGGTCAATAAGGTCCCGGCATCTGGGGCATGTGGAAGTGGTTCTAAGGAACCAAAGGATCTTCTTCAGAGCATAGGGACATCTGTACTCAAAATCATTTTGATATAATCTTTTCAAGATATAGCCTACTCGTTTTCGCTTAAAACTCCTGGACTAATACGGGGCATACATAAACACACTGCTTCCTATAGCCAGCCACACTTGTCATTTTCGCAGCAAGAGTGTGTGAGGAGGCCTGACTCAGTCTCAGAACTCTTCACTGGTAATAACATGCTGTGCTTGTTTTTACATTTCCCTGTTTCCTGTCATTCCAACTCCCTTTCCATCCCTTCCTATCTCCTTCCGGATTTTGTGCTCTTAATTTACTTTGGCCTAGAAAAGCAGATTAAGAAAGCTGGTTAAGGCATATGTGTTATGCACGAAACAGGAATATTCTGCATGAATGCATAAACAGATTAGAATCTAAGAGATCTTCCCCATTGAAAAAATTTACCGTATTTACTTTTTTTCTTCTTCTCTATACTTTTGGGTTTCTTTAGGGGAGGGTATGCTTATTAGTTTTGGTCTTATGAGAACTACCTGAGGTACTCAACCGGTGTTGTTCTAATTTTTTTGTTATGTACCTACATTCGTACATAATTTACATTAACTGCTTTAGCAAAATTTCAGGGTTTCTTCCAGGAGCAGTTGTGCCAATGGAAAGACAACACAATATGGTCTGAGTATATGGAAAGCAAGGAGAAAACAAAGGAAGGGCCAGGTTCCACATCTCCATGAAGGTACATTTTTAGTGAATTTGCACTTCCCATCAGTCCCCTCTTCTCCAAGGGCTCACTAGATCCTATTGCATCCTGCCCAGGGGCTTTGGGGGAAGGCATTTAAATTATAAACTATTTTTCCCCATAGGCACTAATTCTAGATCCAATGCGCCATCATCATGATAGGTCAATTTGTAAAGATTGTCCTTTTCCTTAAGAGTGTGACATAAGCTTTCAAGCTTAATGAGATCTGTGGTATCAAAAATGTACACCAAGATGATGCAGTTTCAAATCTTGCTCAGTACAAACCAGATGCACTCTTTATTTGTACTTGAACAAATGAAAATGTCAGAAGTGATAAAGATGGGCAAGAAAAGCAGTGATGGAGACTGAATGGAGATGTTACAATGTTAGAAAGTACATGATACAGCATTGTTGGGAAGGAAGCCTTGGTGTCTAAATGATTACATGGATTAATGTCTGCTAAGAGTTTTGATGTTTTAAAGGAAAACTGGCTGACAAGTATATTCCTTATATTTTTGGCTAGTGATTGACTTTTTAATTTTACTAAACAAAAAAGTCTTACTACATATGTAGATTACAAATCTCTTGGTTTATTTTTCAGTTCCAATTTGTAGGTGTCCATCTGTGAACGGGGACCATTACTAGTCAGTTCTTACAGCAGAGGCTGTACCAGGTAGCTTGTCGCTACCTAGACTGGCTGGACCTCTGTGCAAGGTGCAAGCTAGAATGCCGCCAATGACCACTGATGCCTTACGGTCCTCCCGCTGGTAGGAAATGTATCAATTTTAAGAAAAATGGAGGGTTGAAGAAATCATTTAACATTAGTGTTCCTTTAAAAGCTGTCCCTTTTATCTTCCTTTGGATTCATTAATTATAGATATGCCACATGATTTATAGATACTGGCAGAAATGGAGGTGAAAATTACTCAGGCTGGGAGTTCTGACCAGACTCTGTTAAGAGGGCGGGAGCCACTAAATGCTCCACATTACTATAGACCTGCATCTGGTCTTTTCTCCCGAATCTACCACTCTGGATGGTCTTCCCCAAAATTCAGTTTAGTCATTTGAAATTGATTGTTGTGAATACTTTTATTAGTTAAAATTCTCATTTCCACTCTGAAATAGGGAATATTATGAGATTCTGTACCTTTGAGAACAATCACCCCAAACTTCTGGAACACACAGAATCGAGTTATTTAAATGATTGTCTATTTCATATTCCGGATGCATATATTTGCAATTAGCTGTGCCAGGCATTTTTCTTTTACTTAATTTCACCATCATCAAGTAGTATTTATTAAGCACAAACTAGGCTAAATTAATTTTGTACAAAGTAGCATTAAATGCATTCTCTTGTTTGGGAGTCCTCAAATAATCCATCAAGCCCATCTACCTAATACATGGCATTTGTTTCTATGAGAAAAAACAACAAAAGAAAAGCTCTTAAATGTGAATTTTTATCTTATTATTTCAGGTCTCCAACAGTGTATCTTCCACTCCTAACACCTGCATATTCAAATGTAAAAAGTACCAGCCAGAACTGGTGTGACACACTGCATGCAATTCTTATGCTTATGGTAGTGTTGAGGTCTTCCTTAAATTAAAAAAACAGTATCTTTTCTAAAACTGATTTCAGAAAAAAGGCAGTTTAAATAAGTGTAATCAATAAAAATAAATAATAAAAAAATATATTAAAATTTATATAATAAAATTCCTTAGAAGCAAAGCAAAGGAAAGCTACTGAACTTGAAAATTTTTAGCAAATGATTAAAAATCTAAAGTCTTTAAAGTGAATATCGGAACTCTGTCTGAGTGACCTTGGAGAAAATACAAAGTGAGGTGTTAACACAGATCTGGAAAAAAAAAAGGCTATTTTTTCCAAATGCAAAAGTGGTATTTCTTTCCGTTTCATAGCAGCAACAGCACATCTCACTTGAAATTCCAAGCACAAAAATGAATTTGAGAAAAACGTCCTCAAGGACATCAAAATTTTCATCCCAGTCATGGTTCTTGGCTGTAGAGAAGTAAACACATACTCTTATATTCAGTATATTTTGTTTCCAGAAGCAATCACACTATGCTTTGGGGACGAATGCCCAGGAAGAATGACACAAACTAAAATAAAAGTAGAAGCTTGCAACAGGTGCTACCGTGTAAGTGTATTAGCAACACTACTCTGAGAAGGAGCTCTCTGCTGGCGTGGTCCACGGCACTTTGTGAATGATGCAGTGTAGCTCACAACAATGCTTTATAGGACTCTGCAAAGAATGCCAGACGCCATGTTTCTGGGTATCATTTCTCTTGATCTTGTGTGTATGTGTGTGGTGTGTGTTTCTGGGTTTGGGTCTGGCTCTATGTGTGAGTGTGGTATGTATGCCTGCTCATGTAGGCATGTGTGGAGGCCAGAGGCTAACATTAGCGAGTCTTTCTTCAATCGTTTCTGAATTCCTGGGAGTTTATTCTGTTTTCCCCTTATTTTTCTTGGGAGTCATTTTTTACATTGTATGCTAATATTCTGAGTTAGTTAAGTACTTGGAGACTTTTGAGTAAGGTAGACCTGCAATTCAGCTTGCCCAGAGAACAGCTCACGCTCCTGCTTGGTTCCCAAAGAGCACCCAAGTAGCTGCATGCTTTTTTTAGTAGCAAATAGGGGCTTGCCTTTTTATTGGGAATAACTCAAAGGGGAAACGAGAAGCTCTAAAGCAGTAGGTGAGAGCAGCCTGGTAGGTGAGAGAAGAGACACAAGGCCTTCAGTTAGAATCAGAGTCATTCTGAGACGTTCCATCTGGCGGGAGCTGGCCTGCTTTGTTTATATCAACAGGCGCTCCCAGGGGAACGCAGCATGCAGAATCCACAGGAAGAATTTGGTCATACTTTTCATAGTAGTTTAGTTTTCAACAATCCACCTTCCCTTAAGAGAAAAATACCTTGAGAACCAATTAGTGTTATGAAGGGCTGAGAGACAAAGATTGGGCTCCAGCAGAAAACCTTTTTTTTGTTGTTGTTGATTTCAGGTAAAATCCTCAGGCCAGATGCTAACACGAACGTCCCCGTGCTCATCTTTCCTGCCCCAGGGACGCGGCAGTCTGTTACATTTGTTTCTCTTCAACTAGGACAGGAACAAAGTCTCCAAACAATTTTTGTAAGACATAATCCAGATTCACGGAGCAGGTGGTAATTTTCTGAGGGGTCACAGTGGATTACTGGACTAGCAGAGAAAAAAATGGAAAAATACAATTTCCTTCCTCTTTATCGGATTCCTTGTGAACAAAGCGGAGAACTCCTCCATCCCACACAGTGAACGAGGTAAACAAGAGAAACACACACTAACCATCACAGTGAGATGGGATTCATGAGCGATGCCTCCTACTGTTTGATACATATAACGGGAAGAGGTCCTCCTCAGTCACAGTCACAGGGGAGGGGAGTAAGGGGGAAACGGGAGGGAGGGAGGAATGGGAGGATACAAGGGAAGGGATAACCATTGAGATGTAATATGAATAAATTAATAATAAAAAAAAAAGATCGGCTGTAAAGATACTGACCCGTGGTTTTCAATGGTGTTATTGTCAGACTAAGCAGACCCATGTCAGGGAGAGAATCTACATAAATGTAGAATAAAATCTCTCTGCAAGAAATGGGCCTGTTAGAAACTGCTTAGGTAAGGAGCCGCTCACTTACAGAAACAGATTCGCATATTAAGACTACACACCAGTATCTGCAGGAGCTGAAGTTATTGCCCGTTTAGAAAACAGAAAAAGAAAAACGAGGATGTTTGCTTTTAATTTCCAAGAAGTCATCTCAGTTTCAATTTTACTCGGAATAAACTCTGCAAAAAGAGCTGTCACTGGCAATGAGAAGACTAGTAGCGAGTGGTGTCCAGAAACACAGCAGCTGTGCGCGAGCACAGAGCACACCGCGGCAGCTTGCTAGGAAGGATGGGCGTGGTGCAAGACTCCGCTAGGAAGTAGCCCCTGACTTCAGGTACACAGTGAGATGTTCTGAAAAGGTTCTCTACTGTAGAGCAGTGCAGCACAGGCTATGGAGTCCAATGGCACACCCAGCAAGTCCAGGTTATCTCATGACAGTGGAGCCTTGGAAGCCCTTTTAATAAAGTGACACAATAAAGAGGTGAAAAAATGAATAAAACTGGAGAATCCATTTTAAATACCTATCATGGTGCCTAGCGTATGTCAAGTGGTGAGCATAACGGGTGGTGATATCTGGCACCATTATTATCATTTTCTTTCTGAATTGCTCCTGGCTGTATCACTTGAAACACATTAGAGGGTATTTTAGACTCATTCATGGACCTCAATTGCTCTACCAATCTCTGGACCCACAGTTTCATTGTGACAAGCATGGTTCTTTTCCCCTTGACCTTGGATTCAGTCTTGTGACTTCTCTGGCTGGTTTTCTGTGTATGCTGTGACAGTGTGCCCCTTCAGAGTCCAGTCATTGTAAGGCATCTCCCACTGCTACCAGCCCTCTCATATCTGTTAGTCTGCTGTCAAATGGTTGGTAAAATATGTGGAAGATATTATGCCTGTACATCTACATGGTGACAAAAAAAAAACCAAACCAAACCAAACCAAACAAAACAAAAAACCACGCAGCCTGCACCAGAGCCTCTAACACCACCAGTAGTTGTCCTACAGAGCCATGAACAAAATAAAAGCTTATTGGTTAAATCACTGAGTATTTATGATTATCAATCATGTGACAAAAGATAACTGAAGTGGAGAAATAAAGAATTGTCTATCCATGGTTCAAGTCCCATGTTCTAAGGAAGAAGACTTCGGTGGAGTGTCTAAGCTGAGGAAACAGTAGAAGTAGGGGGAATAGAAAGAGTGTGCTTCTGCAAAGCAAGAATTCTAAGACCTGGCTATTCTTGTAAAGTCTGAGTGGGCCTTTTTAGCTTTAGTGTTGGAGGACACACTTAGCCAACAGTAAGGTCATTTGCATTGGTCAACATTCATGAGAGGCTTTGGTAGACAGTGAGCCAAAGGCTCTGTCAGTGGTTCTCAACCATCCTAACATTGTGACCTTTTAATACAGTTCTTCAGGTTGTGGTGACCACCAACCATAAAATTATTTCATTGCTACTTCATAATCTTGCTACTGTCATCAATTGTAATATAAACATATGACATGCAGGGTATCTGATATGTGACTCCAAAAGGGGTCCGACTCTCAGGTTGGGAACTTCTGGTCTATGTATATTGTATCACAGTCTTAACTATAGCACTAGCTCATAAGCTCTACAGACTTTACTGGCAGGGGCCAGTTTGGAAGAGAAATTTGCCTGTGTTCACACAGGAAGAGACAAATGAAGGCAGGATTTAAACCTTACAATACCATCACACAGCATGAATAAGTGGTGATTAGGGCCACAAACATGTGTTCTCTTTTTCTGATCACTTAACTCCTCTCAGCCTGTTGTGTGCATTATTTAATCTGTGAGGCACTATGGACCAGGCTTTGCAGGTGAAAAAATGAGAGACAACTAGGCAATATCCTTGCCCACATTTTCACATGGACACCAAGTAGTGATAGTGCTGGATTTGAACACGGGCAGTCCAGCTAAGTATTATACCATGTTAACAGCTTTGCCCCTCCAGCCACTTTAAGGTGAGAAAGTAGGGGCCTAATCCTCTCTATCTTTCTGGAATTGCTTAAGCTTATTCAAGAGCTTAAAGGCAAATATGATTTCTGGGCTCTGTGGTCATTTTCAGGTGTATGGAATGATGAATGACCTTTAGTTTATTCTACAGTGGTTCTTAGAATCTACTGAGCTTTTATTTTTTTGCAAGCACAGTTTTCCCACTTGCTGCCTTCATGTCAACTCATTTCTAGGTTTGCTGTTCTGATTGCATAGTTTAGGGGCTACTCTGCTAAGTTATGAATTCAGAGGACTCAATGGGATAATGAAAAGGGTAATAATCATTTCAGAACACTCTTCAGAAGCACAAGTTAAGGAACTGGTCCAAAGATCCATCCACATAGTCATTTCCAGAGTCTAGAAGGAAAGCCTCAATGGTTCTCATCCTTTAGACATTTGTGCTTCTAAGAACAGCCATGTCCCCAAGCCCCAGGCCCCAGGCAAATGTCACCCTTACCTTGAAAGCAGCACCTCCATGGATGATGGATTTGATAAAAATCCCCAGGTCAGTGCCAGTTTCTCGAGACTTGTTCCCTTTCAAGCTAACTCCAAGGCCGGCAGAGCCAGAGTCATTCAGGGGGATCTCCAAGGTGAGTTGCTCACTTGTCTCCAGGGACAGCGTGTAGCAGTCAGGTTCTCCTTTCTGCTGGGCAGAGTGAAGAGCGGTGGGTTGGTTATCAGTGTGTCTCGTTGGGTGGCTGGACCTCTCTCTAGCTGTTAGAGTCCTGGCAGATAGAGGCTAGCCCCCCTCTAAGATGCTGTCACCAGATGTACCACACAGCAAGATACTCTCTGGGGATAGAGTTTGGTGATGGTCTAGAAAAAAAAAAAAAGGCTACTTTGTGAGGCCAAGTGGTACATCTTTACGCATTCTGTAGACATGTGGGAAAGCAGCAGGGTTATTTTTAAATAATTAAACAGGCTGGATGTTCAACTCAACAAACATCAGGTGTCAGAAGATTCTTAGATATCACTCACGCTCAACATCTTCATCTCACAGATGTCTTAACTTAGAAAACTTTGTGGAAAACTTTGTGAGAACCTACTACCCTTGTATAATCCAAGACACATCGTTTACCATGGCAATCATAATGTTGGTGAAGACTGTCAATAGGACACATAAAGCACAGGAAGAAGTTCATCTTAAAATCAGAGAAGTATTTTTAATGTCTATCATTGAATTTGATTTCATCTTATCAAAAATCACGCTTTAATCTTATATCTCTGTATAGCAGAGCCCCCTAAATATAAATAAGTTCTTAGACTACAATAAAAAGTAATTATGCATAATAAATATTCATGTTCTCTATGACAAATGACACCTACCCACTAGCAAACTAGTTTTAAACAGACAGAGTGCGGTGGCAAAAGGCAGGCTTATGGGCCAGCTCTCCTGGGAGAAGTATGTAGTAATCATATTTGGTACAGAGGGTTTTCAGATATACAGTTGTGAAAATCAGCACATACTGTGCACGTGATAATTGCATAAGTGTCCCTCCTGCACCTCTTCAGGCTTACCGGGATGTGAAAGTGCCACAGTGCTTAACTGGAAAATTTGAAAATGAGATATTCCTGAAAACCATCCACTCACCCTAGGCCGGCAGTCACTTCCGCTCTGTAATTATGCCTAGAGAAGCTCATCTTAAGGTCACTTTGAGGTGAGTCCTCTAGAAAATTGGGTATTTAAAACATTGTCACAAGTGTCTGGATGTCAGCCTCAAATTCGTATAAAATCAGAAGTAGCAAAGAACCCATAATTAAAACAGGATTAAGGGGTCTGATCATAGCCAGATCCAATGACCTGACATTTTCAACCCCTAACGAAAAAGACAAGAACCCACATTTAACTTGTGAAGGAACAGTTCTTTTGATTGCTTTCATTGTAAATGTGGTAAGTTGGAAAGATTCTGACCAAAGGTTGTTCAGAGAAATAAAACTGCATTGCTTTATTTAATGATTCTATTGTAGGTTTCGTGTGTGTGTGTGTGTGTGTGTGTGTGTGTGTGTGTGTTGTGTGTTGTGTACATGCGCGCACACGTGCATGCATGTGCTAACTCACTGTATTATCTAAGAAGCAAATCCCATTTCTGGAGTCAAAGTTATCCCCAGTTGTTTGTTGTTCTTTTGTTTTCTTTCCCTCATTGGAACGCCAGAGTTCATCAGTAAATAGAAACAGACTTCACCTTTGTTTTCCAATATGCCCGATTTAGACTCCATAGCATTTTAGTCATTTATGGTTCTGGGCCTCTCTGGGATTGGGTTAATTTAAGTCTAATAAAGTTATACAGAATTAAACTATAAATTAAAGGACAATTGTTCTCACTATAAGTTGTGAATAATATAGGCTATAAAACTTAACGTTCTTTGGCTACTGCTTACAGAAAATGACAAAACACTAACTCTGCCTTAGAAATACAGTTACACATTGTTTACACTCCTAGACTACATGATTCTGTGTGACAAGTGTACATTGTCCTTACATATACCAAAATAGCTTGTAATGCCATGTGGTGTATGACTGTACCTTGAAATCACTAATTTTATGATCAAGGAATTTTCACTTGACAACTGTATTTGATTAGTTAGATTGACGGTAGTGACTGTTTTACTCTAACACCTTTAATTTGTTATCTAAGCGTGGAAACAAAATAGAGGTCAGGTGGCGCTATGGTTACTTTCTCATTTCAAAGTTAAGTTCCTGACAACGGAGAGCCAGAAAAACAATAAAATCAACAAACTAGGGTCTAATGACGACGGAGTTGACCCATTACAAGCATCCAGCATATGTTAAAGCACTTAGTTTCACAATGACCCTAAAGGGTTATTTATTATCAGGGCCATTTCACAGATGAAGGGATCACGGTGCACAGCACCAGGCACTGTGCTAACACATCGCAAGACTTAGAAGCCTGGTGATGCCCAGGCAGCGGGACTCCTGGCTCAGACTCCTATTTATTTTTACTGAAAGGTCATGAGCTGCTTATCGCATGTCTATGTTGTCTAAGATTTTATGGTCATCTCAGTGAGAGCACTAAAATTTGTCCCTGAAACATGATTGAAGATGATGTGAACGATGCTGTCAATTTATTATTAAATAACAAATGCTATATATCCTAATAGTGTATATTACACATTAAAATGTGTATACAAGGCTGGGAAGATGGTTCTGAGAAAAAAGTGCTTGCCATCCAAGAAAGATGACTTGAGTTTAGGACCCTCAATCGTCCATGTAAAGATGATTTTGGCGGCATGGATCCAGACTCTTAGCACATCCAAGTGCACATACAGATATCCACCACAAAGTACACACATACACACATAAATGTTGGCTTTATTATCATTAAGCATTACCTGAGGTGACTATTTTTGTGAGGAGTGGGAGCAAAACCTCTTACAACCTGTTCTCATTGAATTTTAGGAATACCAGGCATTGTTTTGAGTAACAGTCACCATCCATGTTACGTAATAAATACTCTCTAGATCATTGCTGTAAGAATGGAAACTTTCCACCTTTTGGCCAATAACTTTCCAGGCTTCTCAACCTCTGGTAATCATTTGTTTGCTTTCTGCTTCTGAGTTTGATCTGGTCTTTTTTTTTTATCTTTTTGCTTCTATTATCTTGTACTTTTTCTTTTCTTTTCTTTTCATGTTGGGTTTTCGTTCTACAGCCTGGGCAAGCATCAAACTCATGCCTGTCCTCCTGCATCAGTCACGTGATATCTAGGATTAGAAACTTGGATTACCAGTGTGAGTAGCATGCCTGGCAGCCTAACTCTTCACTGCTCCCCCACTATGCATCCCCGTGTCCCCTATTTGTGACCCACCATGACATGACGTAGTCACGGGACATCTCAGGATAAATCCCTATAATAAAAGTAACACGATACGCGATTGGTATTCTCTACCAGCTGCAGATATGCTGCACATCTTTGTTATGCTGTAATGGACTCAAGTCATAATTAGTGGTTTCTAATAATGGCAAATTCCCAATGGTGAAGGAAGCCATTACAGTAGTTAACACAGCCATTTCCTCTCTTAGAAATAAATGTTCCTTTACCTAATGTACAAAGAAAAAAAAATCAATATACTGGATGTCTCATACCAATAATCCTGGCTTCAAATGGCAACTCTGAAAATTAAACTCAAACCTTGTCAGGCAACACTCTGCAGCAGATGGGATGGTGTATAAAATAGTTTCAGTACCTCCAGTGAAGGCCATCAGAGATGGGACCAACCTAGAGACAATGTCACATCCGGACTGCAGATGCTCCCCAGCTTGCTGTAGTTTTAACAAGAGTCTCTCTCACATGTGTCAGGAAGACCCCTGACTAGCTATACTAACATGCTTGCTACTTTGGACTTTATAATACACACACACACACACACACACACACACACACACACACACACACACATATATATACTTGTATATATAATTGTAAAAACCAATATTGACATAAAATTTGAAGCAAACCTTTCTTTGTATATGGCACACTTCAGTTGTGTCACATACATTCTGCACTATATATACAGACACCATCTCAACTGCTGCCTACTTAGGTGCCTGCCCCAATTTACCTTGATGGAAATAAAAATTTTGCATTATCTACTATTACCAGAGTAGATTATTTACTACCACTGAAGCACTGCTATTTTCTTTCATTCTATGCTTTTGCAGTATTAGTAAATCACTATAAAAGGAATGTATTTGAATAGCATGTATTAAGGTATACAAATATTTTTTAAATGACACTGTTAACAATGGAAGAGATAATTTGAATGGCATGCATGTGTGTGTGTGTGCACACGCACACACCCACACATATCCTATTTGGAAAACTATACATAGTACATGTTCTTAGATCTATTATATGAATTATTTGACTCTCCATATTACATATAGTATGTACGTATTGTGTGTATGCATTCACATTTTAAATTGCAAGTGACCATCACAAAGAACAATATTCATGGTACCTTTTCCAAAGTTTTGGAAGCACTGTCTTCCAGTATCCAAAGCTATAATATCTATCTATTCATCTATCTGCATGTAGTCATCTATTGGTCCATCCATTCACATGTAAATTACACATGCACACATGTACATATACACATACACACACACACATGAGCAACTACAGAAAGTTTAATGAGACAATACTTGCCAAGAGTACAAATCATTCTGCTGTTTTCTATTAAGATTTGTTTTTTATTTTGATTTTTAATTGATTAATGTATCATCCACGTATATATGGACTTTATCTTTATTAAAGAAAAAAAAAAGCAAACACAAAACAAATGGCAAATAAAGTTTTAACCAACTATAAGTTATTTTAATGCTTTATCACACGCACTTATAGCCCTGGCTCTTTTTCTTCTTTTGCACAAATTATCTTCAACTTACTGATGTAGCAAGGGTTGCTTGTGAATCACACTTTTTAATTTGCCTCCTCATTATTTCTTATACTTTGTCAGTAGAGGCCTTTGGACACAATGTCCTCAGTATTCCCAGGGCTAGGTCATTGTGGGACTCAGGGATGGTGCCTCCAGAGGAACTGGCATAGACCTGCGGAGATGGAGCGTGCTCAAACCCCAGAAATCTCAAAATTGAGATTTAAAATCTCATTCTGAGAATGCAAGGTGCGGGACAGAGCTCTCTCCCTGTTCTGTGCCTGCCTCAGGAGCATGTGACAGAAGCCCAAGGTGGTTACAGGTGGTCGGTCACTTAGCTTCTCACTTGTTATGTTCCGCATGTAACTACAGCATTGCCAGCACTCCCAGCCAATGAAAGCATTCACTAAAACCCCTCTCTACTTCCCAAGGTTTATAAGTCCCTCCTTTAAATGAAATAAAACACACAGGTGAGTGCACTGTCTACTTCACAGAAGATCTCATGAGACTGGTTGTTTATTCTGAGTTGTAACACCGGGGAAAAGAAAGGCTCTGCTTCTCTCTTAAGAACTCATTGCTGGACCCTTGGACCTGACTGTCTGCAAGGCTGTTGCCGTGGGCTCATCACAGTCACTGCAGAAGCTTGCCTGGGTGCTGTAGGCATCTACTGTTTATTGGCAAGTCAGCGCAGATCGCTGGTGCCATCTTTCACACCGCTCCACCAGTAGCAGTGCCCATCTGCAGCAGTGATGCGGCCTCTCTGTTCTCCCGAGTCAGGTCGGGTTCTGGCGCCATCTGAACGTGGTCTCGGAGCCCCGATTTCCCCACTGCTGCTTGGCACAGCACCAGAACTCACATTCCAGCTGTAACCTCGTCAGGCGTGCGTGTGCACTATGCTCACCCTCACTGTCTGCCACTAAAGCCCCTGTTTAACACTTATTTCAGAGAAAATCTTCTCTCACACCTCCAGCTGGACTGGAAATCCTGTGGTATGGATTTTGTTCCAGTCCTCTACTGTTCCCCACCTAGAGTCCCCACGTTCATGATGGAAGTGGAACTTGGAATACCACATTTCATCCTTTTCTACTCTGAGACCAGTGGAATTGGGACTTTCTGGGAGGAAAGCACATGCTGCCGGCTTGGTGCCCGGAGGCCTCTCCGGGGACCATGGAAGCACACAGCACGTCATATCCATAGGATGATATAAATATCATACTGGACAGCTATATAAGATGGTTCATATGTTATTCCTTGAATGAAGTTAATTCTCTATTTAATTTTTATTCTCTGTAATGTCATTTATATATGCTAAATCATATAACATGTAACATATTTAACATATCAAAGTTCATGTAGAATGGAAACAGTAGAGCAGATCTATACATACATAACAACCTGTTGCAGTTGGAATTCAGAGAAAAGCCAGGGACACTCTGGCGTGAATGACAAGAGCTACTCTTTGTAAACTATAGTCATTCAATAATTTTCTCCCAAGCATTTACTATGTGCTCAATACCTATCATGCAAAATGGCCAGTCTACAAAGCACATAACTGGTCAAAGTCTTATTGAGCAACATGGAAGCCTCTTTCTTTCAGTCTTGCTATCCGAAGAGGAAGGGTAAGCTGAAGAACCAGGAATAGGAGCAACAAGTGTCTGTATAGACCTCCTTGGACATGCTAACCACCTCTATAAAACAAACAGCAAAAGTAATCGCTTGGTGTGAAAGGAAGAAAGAGCAGCGGGAAGATGGATGGGCAGGGAGGCATCCATGCTATTAGTTTAAGAGTGTTCCAAATGGGGCCATCTCCAGACTCGCAAATGTCCCATATTGCAAAGTAGTGCTTGATTCACGCATGCAAGCGGTAATAACCCAGCCTTTCAAATCCTGGGGGAATGCAGCAGCCCACAGGGCCAATGCTCAATTTCCCAGAAGCCCAGGTCAGACCTGAAAGCATCCATGCTGAACCTTTTATGGCCCTCATTTCATTAAATGCTGTGCTTGGGGCTCAGCAGGAGCAAGCTCTGGATGCCTTTGCCTCGCCTCCCAAATGTGTAATTAGCCTGCGTTGTAAGCAGCTTACTTTATGCAAGAATTATGTTTCACATGCAATCATTTTGTCAGTTATAAAAACTCAGACAAAGGGTTTAAAGAAAAGAGTGAACATAATTTTTATATATAAAGCAAAAAGCTATACCTGGCGTTTCTGCCAGAATGTTTTATAATAAGCTTAACTATTGTTAACTTTTGCCTAAGTAAATTCTTGGAAATTTAAGGGATGAAACCTTTATAATAATAAACAAAATTTCATGACAGGGAAGGGATAGGACACCTGCAAGATGCTTAATCTTCTGACTTTTTTTAGTTGTTATTATTAATCTTCTGAAAAAGCCTTAGGTCGCTATTTTAAGCATGAAAGGTTTTTGGTCAATTGGATTATATAAAATTCAGCATGTGAGTATCCTACAGTGGGATCAGAGGCTTTTCCCAGCAGCAGGGAGACATTTTATGTTTGATTGTCTTTTCAGAGAATAAAGAAATGGAAAAGATGGGAGATGCTCAGGCACAAGACAAGGTAAGTTGTGACCTAAGGATGTCATTGTAATAAATGGCAAATGACTTTTCTTTTTACTGTATCTGCCAATTCAGGACCAGAAAGCAGCAGAACACTTGGTGGTTTACATGTGGGCAAATGAAAAACACTTCAAAAGGGCTTTTACCTCTGGGTAATGTACACATTTCAACAAAGAATCAGAGATTGTGGTGGTGATTTGCTATTGATTGTTTTGCTTATTTTTCCATTTTTTGAGACAGTATTATAATGTCTCTCCTTTTCCTCCCTCCAAATCCTCCTACATATTACTCCCTGATCTCCATCAAAGTCATGGCCTCTTTTTTTTCCCCACTAATTGATATTGCATGCATATATGCATATGTATGTACATATATATTTCTTAATATAGCCTACTCTTTCTGCATAATGTTTCTTGTGTATATGTTTTCATGGCTTTAAACTCTGTACTGAATTGCCTAGAATTAACTGAAAATTTAATACCATGTTATCAATCATAAAAAAGAAACAAGGTGAGTCAATATTAACATAAGTAGGAGAAAGGTTGCAGAGAGCAAAATGTAGGCAGTTCTGTAATGTACTGTCTTTGGAAGGAAACCATGGTGTAGAATAGAAACAGTGTCTGTTAAATTTATATCTTTATTGTGATCTCCCAAAGTTCATAGTTATCTATATGAGTTAAATTTTAACCACTGACATGGATGAAGAAAATTGTAGGGTTTTTTCTTAATTTGTTAAAATGTATCCCCTCCCACTAAAAGCTGGTAGGAGAAGCAAACTCTCAAAAGCAAGAGTTGCTAGCTACACAATGTGCTAAAACAAACCAGTTTTTGATAGTAGAAGGTTAAACTAATATCAAGAAACAAATGTCAGGAAATGACCATTCTTTATTGCCTGTGCAGTATAAAGTTACCTTTAATGTGATGCTGGGTGAGAGCTTACAAAAACCACCAGGTAAAATGAATCAGGTAACCCTTTCTCCCCGGAATGTTACACGTATAATCCCAGTGCTTGAGTGGCAGAGGCTGAAGGATCCTAAGCCAAATAGCATCCTCCACACAAGCCTGAACTACCTGAGGTTCTGCCTCAAAGAAGCAAAAACAAACAAAACAACTCTAGCAATATCTTCTTCTTAAATAACTCTGAAAAACAATATAAGACATTAGAACTTCAGGCAGCATGCCATTTATATGTATAGTGTTTATATTTCATTTTTATTAAAATGACTAATAAAAAGGAAACGAATATAATACGTTGTGTCAAGGAAAGTATATATGTTGGTATTTTAACTGCAGATTTTTAAAGTTGTTAATATTGAGAAACGATGGCTCTTTCTATTTTGTGTTTACTCTTTTGTGTTTAAAAGTAGATCAGAAAGCTGTGTGTGAGGATGGTCACTTGGATCGCAGTACTCCGGAGGTAGAGACTGCCAGATCTCTGTGACTTCAAGGCTAGATTTGGCTACGCAGAATATCTCAGGCAATCCAGAGCTGCATAGTGAGAGTGTGTCTCCACAAACAAACAAACAAACAAACATCTCAGCAATTAGAGAAATTTAATGTTAAAATTGCCATAAATACTTTACAAACAATAATCCAGTGGTTGAAATGCTAGAATATATATTTATATTTTTTAATGTATTATTGTGTGTGAGAGCTAGACTTGTGTGTGGTGGAGGGAGTGGTGTGCATGTAAAGCATGTGGAAGTCGGGAGAAGATCGTGTGGAACTGCGTCCCTCCTTCTGCTCTCACGTGGACCCTGGTGATCAAATGCGCGTGCTCAGGCTTGTGCAACAAATGCTTCTACCAGCTGAGCTGCCTAGCTGACCAAAGAATACATGTTTTGCTTTGTTTTTGTCTTTTTCAGACAGTGTGTAGCCTTGGCTGTCCTGGACTCACTCAGTAGACCAAACTGGCCTTGAACTCCCAGAGTGCCTTCCCTGCTCTAGTTGCTCACCACTCTGCCTACATCTTGGAAAGATGTGGCGCCGACCACCGTGGACCATCCCTTGGATACCCATATAGTAGGTCCACGGCTTGTTCGTATTCTTGAGAAGATCTCTCTGGCCTCGGGTTGTGTCCAATTAAGGCTGTTTTCAACAACTAACTCAACCAACCAACCAACCAGTGTCCCTCTAAAACCTCTTCTAGGCCTATCAGTGAATGTCGGAGAACTTGGAAATTTTCTATGATAAAAAAAATTGGGAAAAGATAGCTGAGACTTGTAAGAGCCCTTTAACTAGTATATATTTAGAGTCTTTGAGTGGGGAGGAGAACATCTCTCACTATGTTTGTTTGTTTTGAGACAGGGTTTCTCTGTGTAGCCCTGCCTGTCCTGGAACTCCCTCTGTAGACCAGGTTGGCCTTGAACTCAGAGATCTACCTCTCACTGCTGGGATTAAAGGCCTGTGCCACCACAGCTAGGCTTCATCTCTCATCATGTGATATACAAGCTTTAGGTAACCTGTGGTCTGAAGATGGTGGGAGATATGTGGCACACAGGTGCACATCCATAACTTGAAAGTAAGCTTATCTGAGTCCAAGCTAGACCAGCCAAACCCCAGCTAACCTGCTGATATGTGAGCCACAAATAAATGTTTGATTGTGCACAACAGAATTTGGGACTACTTCTGGAACACTTTATTAGCAACAAGTAACTGCCAAGGACATTCACTTTTAATTCTGGATAGATTTCTACTCTCCCATCAGTTAGTTTTGGTCAAGGGACAATTTCCTTACTCACTTCATCATGGAGCACAACCTCGCATGGAGGATGTTTTAGAAAATATTTTCTATCATACATTTAAATTTTTTATATTAGGAAATACTAGGTACAGTGGGCTGAAACAGAGAGCAAGAAAGTTGCAGGGGGAAATCGCACAGATCACCAGCAAGGCTTTAGAACACTGTGGTTAAACTCTTTAGTTCCATTATTTCTTCATCATGATTTGTTTTACAAAACCATCCCACAATGAGCATCGAACACAGAGTACCACAGAAGCAAATATGTCACACAGAAAAGACACAGAGCCTGAAGCTCTTAGCATTTAGAAGTCATTATTGAAGGAAAAGTAAAGTTTAGCTTCCTATAACATTTTCCCCTCCTTTCTTCTCTCTCCCCCTCCCTTTATTCTTTCCTCTCTTTATCTCTCTCCCCATCCTGAGTTTTGGATTGGGCAGTTTCTGTGATGGTTAAAGGTGACAGATTACAGGTTATTGAGCTCTTTAGTAGTACAATGGCTGCTGAGTGACGTCTTCCACATTAGTCTCAGTACCAGGACAGTCTACACAGCTGTCCTCATTCCAGGCACACGCAGTGTTACGTAGGGTACAAAGGCTCTTAAGAAAGATAACACAGTCTTTTCCCCAACTCAAGTATTTTCAAGGTGGAACTACATCTCACTTTCTCTGATTTTCTCCAACAGACTCAGTAAACACTCATCTTTAGGTAAGAAAATAATTTTCATTAATTGTACTAGCATGACTTTCAAAGGGGAACAGTTTGATAAATTAAATTCTCAAAAATGAAGAAGACAAGGGAAGACTTGATAAGGAAGTGGGGGTTTTTTGCCAATCAGTTAATGGCTGTAAGATAAAATAAATGATAAAAACATAACGGTTTTTACCCTGTATTTTTCTCTGTTGTCTGAGTTGCATCTAATGTGACTCCAGCTGGAAACCAATCCTCTTAGTCTACTACTAATGATAAATAATTCTAAATTCCAAACAGGGATGGAGGAATCTCAGTGGGTAACAGCCATTTAAAATTCACAGTGATGTTTACTATTGTAATGAAAATGTTCTTAGTATATATAATATGCCATTTGCAGATAGACATATAATTTGCCTTTTATCTTAATAATTAAATCAATTACACTGTTTAAATTAATTGTTGGATAAAAGTGACTATAAAATAAAAAGTCATTTAGGTCCTAGAGATGATGAAAATCCATCCAAATTAAAATGTGAATACCTCTTCCTATTGTTCATTGTATGACAGACAGATTGAAGGTAGAAGGGGATCTACCTGGAGCTAACTCACAAGGGGAAAGTAAGTGGATCTGCAAGTCAGCCATTGCCCCAAAAACCACTGCACAACAAAAGTCATCACTAACACGCGTGCGTATGCACAGTAAAAGGCACGCTTACAGTGCATATTTCTGCAGGTTGACTGGCATTTAATTAGCACAGGCTGGGCTCCAGTGCGCTGTGTGCTTGCCTCCAAGCTACTGTTGAGGCATGAATATGTTCCCCACATTACAAATCGCTCACACCCTCACTTTTCTCAGACCATTGGATAGCTGAACCTTGTTGATCACATGATGAAAGATCATATTTGCTCACATAACATCTGCTCACATGGAATGGCTAAGTTCACAGACTACGGTAGGGAAAAAAAGCTCTAAATATAGTGAGACCTCAACAAGCGTGTAGCAATAGAATGCTATTAAGAATATATTGCTAATGCTCTTAGCAATATAATACTATAAAGAAGTGAACAATTGAATTGTTCCACTTCCCAACTAGATGCCATTGCTTTGACTCACAGCACTTACCAAAGGCCAATGATAAAACATGTGGGGTTTATATTTCTCTTTAGGTATCATGTTTTCGCTGACATTGTGACCCTTCCTGTTGTCTGAACCTCATTGGCTTGTGGGCCCATGGTCTTTTCTGACAGTGAAGAAATATGTAGCCTAATGGGCGGCGGGCAATCTCTTCCATGTCCTTTGTGTTCCTCGAGGGAACTGGTCAGAGGGGCGCAGCTCTTGGCTTACACTACTGACACTGCCCTTCACTTGGCACTCTTTTCCTTGGTACTCAACTTCTAAAGTCTCTTCATTCTTGCAGTTGTATGTGTATAAAAGCAACAGGAAAACAAACTCTTATTGCTTTAATTCTTGGAAAATCAGTGAGTACACGTGAACGTTCTGAAAGCACAGAACACTTCCCATCCGTATTCTGCTAAGTGGAGGCTGGCGGGAGTTCTTGCCTCCATGACCTGATGCAACTGCATTTTCCAGCACAGGCCAGATGAGAACCATCCCAACTGAGCTTAAGCCTAAGGAGCTTGGCGGTTAAAAACAATCCAAAACCACGTGCACTTAAAAGAAAACTTCATCTAAGCATAACTAGTGAATGTATGGTTTTAGTCAGGTGCTTCGTTGATGGGATAGACCTACAAATTTTATGGTATGTCATAAAATCATACAGAAGAGAAATTATTTCTCATGTATGTGTGCATTTAGCACAGAAAGTATATTCAACTAATAAGAACTTGGCTCTGAGAATGTGATAGAATAAAGGTCTTTTAAGCTTATTGCCAGGTATTTTGTATCTCAGCACCTCTACTAGATCTTTGACATACCCCCAATCTCCTCAGTAGATAAACCCCGTACTCCAGTTCCTATTTTGCTTTCTGTTTCTCAGTCCTTCGATTCTCATCAATTTCCTCCTATTCTTTTAATTATTTGTCACTCTGCCCACCTTAACTCTGCTATACCACTGTGATCTCATCAAGGACAGAGATTATATTTAATTCAAAATTTTAATCCATTTAGCATCTGGGAGGACATGCATCTAATACATATTTGTTGTGGGATTATTTCATCAATTCTGTTGACATTTCTCTGTCTTACTACCCTTTGAAATAATGGTATCAAAGGGCATGGAATGTGACAGCCATATCTTGTATCTTATCTATAAAAACAGCTTTTTTTTTTTTAACATTTCTGAACTGAACTTTCTGGCATGTTTTTTAGAATAGGAATCACTCACATGTTACAAATATCTTCTCCTAGGCTTTTTACAAGATTGTCTCTGCCTGAAAGACATGTTCTCCACTCACTGAATTTTGTCAACAGCCTACAAACCTAGTCCTACCAAAGCCCACCTTAATTGCAGTCTCTCTGTGGTCAGATGCTCACCTAAGTTGTTATAGTAACTAGAGTACGGCACTAATCACACAACTGATAGGTCATCGCTGTGGAGGTGAAATAAGCTAATTTAAGACAAGTTAAAGTATAAAAATGAAGGTTTTTTGGCAGGTTCACTGGTCCCAAAGAACAGGTCCAGAGAAGTCTCCATGAAGAGGGAGATGGAAATGTGCACACGCAGTAAGCGGGGGGGAGGGGGTGTTGAGGAAATTAGAAAGTAGGAGAGAGCGAGAAGAGAGGGGAAAGAGATGTAGAAAAAGAGAGAGAGAAGGGAACCAAAATGTCTGGATTATATAGTGAAGGGGGCTGAGAAGTTCAGAGTAGAGGGTGGGGTATGCCAGCCATGCCTTATAACAAGTAGGAGTGGAAGGATGCTGGGAGAGCCTGGAGGTCAGGTCCCCTTTAGGTGAAAAGGTCCAGGTGCTTGTCTGGGTCTGAAGCCCAAGAGCATCATATTATTGCCTACATCTTCATCTACATCTTTGAGGGTGGGAAGGTCTACAAGGACCGCTTACGTTCATGCCACCAGTATCTACTGAATGCATGCCTAAGGACAAGCAGATGGGATACACTAAAACAACGCGGCTGACAAACACTCCTTGAGCTCTTTTTCTATATACCAAGGCACATTTCGTCAAAAAGAAATTTTAAAGATCTGTTCATTAAGTTCCAGCACTGAAATAAAAGCCAATTTAGAGGTTGGCAGTGTATTTGTACAGGAATTACTATTGCCACTGTCCCCATGGCCAGTTAGTATTGGAATATGAGTTATATTTTGGGGATGTCTGCATCGGCTGAGTGATCGTCTTGCCCCATCGCTGTAGCAACGCTGTGCATAATCATGACTACTTGCCCTGTGATGCCATGGGAGGGCTGGGCTATGAAAGAGAACAGCTCGCAAAGGTTTCTAAGATGAGACCACATTTACTTTTCCTCATTGGATTATATTTACTCCTATGTTTTGATATGAGATGAAGCAAATCTGCCATTCCCTTCCACGTTACTGTGACAACTGCTATTATTTGGCAACCGCCCTCCATAAATTAAACTCCTAAAGGTAAAATTTTATAATTAAGCATGACTATATCGACATCAACACCTTGGTAATTGATTTTAAAAGTCTGAATTCAACCAATAGTTATTGGTTCTAAATAAAAACTAAAAAACAAGCCAAGAGTTGCTTTGATGTATTTATTTTTACCTACTGGAGCAGCAGCTTGGACGTGAGAATTAAATCAACATTCTTCATGTGTTCAGTATCTCTCAGTCATTATCATTTTAAACCATTGCATCACAGGTTACAGATACTCCAGAACAGGTTTTTTGAAAGGCTCATAATTCAAATATGTTCACAGTTAAAATAAAATAGGTAAGAGAGATGCGGGATAAGTTATTTTCCTGTTGAGGTTGTCCTTGATCCCAGACTTTTCTCTCTGGATGCTGGGGTTATCCCAGGATTTTAACCATGTCAAAAAAGGAAGACTGCAAAATTTTAGTAATACAGAGAAAGTAGTGTTTATTGAATGTAACGTATGTTTATATTCCTCTTGAATTATTTTCCTGTTATGTGGGAAGAGAAGGAACCAGTACACAAAAAATATGGAATAAAATAAAGCCAAGAGGCATATCTAAAGAGTAATTTATAAATTATTTACTAATTTGCTATTTTGTGAGACACTCCATTTATATATATATATATATAGAATATGTGCTATATATTAAGCTGTCATATAATAGTATACAACTATGTGCATAAAAATATTCAGCTTTAACTTCCTAAGAAAGTCTTCAAGTGCTACAAAATCATTGCAGATGAGCAAAGCTCACCTACTAGATAGAATAAGCTCCTACATTTTCTTAAAAAAGAAGCAGAAATGAAAACTTACAATAAATGATCGTTCTTTTATTTTCTTCATTCTTTGAGCAGTTGTAATTAACATCTACTCAATACTGCCCTCAATCATCTGTCTCCGCTGGGACAGCACTTTCAATTAAACCTTTTATTTCACCCAAGAATGGCTGTCCTCATTGACCACTGCACTTCTCATTCCTGGATTTATGATAATCTAATGCACATCTCCTCACAGGGGGAATGACCTGATTGTTCTCAGACCAGGAGGGAAGTGGCAAACAAAAATCATCCCCTGCGGAAGCCAGGAAGGAAGCTGCATTTGTTTAACACAGCAAGAGGCCTTTCACTACCTGCCCAATGGCCTTGACCATATCTCTGCCCTGGCCTCTCCATGTGCTGGCTGCCCCCTGCCTGGCTGGGAGCTCCTGATAAGAGAGGCCAACTCCCCTGAGAGCCATTGAGAGCTCAGAGAAGAAGCAACACAGTCTTTGGGCTCTGTTTTCAAAGGTTTAAGGAAGAAGAGGCATTTACATGTGGGAGTGAGTCCATTCTTCAAGGAACTCTACAGGTTAAACAGGAGACTCCTTGATGGCAGTGAAGGCCGAGGCTGCAGCCTCAGTCCCGCCACCAGGGAGGGGTACACGCTTTTGTCTTTATTCCCTTCTCAACCAGGATGCACAGTACTTGGTGTCTGTTGTAGAAGTGCACAAATAATAGTGACATGTTATTAACTTCGCCACCGCTAAAAATTACTTATTTATTTACAGTCACACTCAGTAATGCAGCCGGGGACAAGGCTCGATCTGGAGTCATTGCGCCTCAGTGACACAGAGAGTATGTATGTAGAGAAAGCGGGCACCAACAAATCAGCAGCCTTCATCTTTGTTTAATGTCTTTGCATGCCTGCACAGCACATAAAGTTATCCAGTTAATAATTGCATTAATATTTATTTATATAATTTATTTACGGCCTGCCTAATACAAAGAGGAGCTGAGGAGTCCTGTGTTTTTTATTACACTGAAAATAGCTGCCAAATTCTCAAAAAGTCACACACATTATTCTAATAGAATAATCCAGAAGCCAAAGATTTCTTAGCATTAAGGATTGTTAGCATACTGCCCCAGTCTGCTTAGCAACCATTGATGCCATTACTTGCCTACCATTAGGTGTGCCCCTGCCCAGGATTATATAAAAAGACAAACCCACCTCATCTCTCTCTCTCTCTCTCTCTCTCTCTCTCTCTCTCTCTCTGGGGTAGCCCTCCCCCTATAATAAATTTCTTCATATTATATCTGTTGTGTGGCTCAGATTTCATATTTTAAAAAGATGACTTACACCTTAATGAAGAATATTTATAATCTAGTCATTTTCTTTATGTCAAAGGGAAACAAGCTTCAAATAATTGGTGGCTGTGGACATGAGACAGTAATTCTTCATTAGAAAGAACACTGACATTTAGTTTTCTATTAAACTTGGTACTTGCAACTTGTTCAGTTTTTTTTTTTTTTTTCATCAAAAGAAATAACAGGAAATTACTTGTGTTCCATGGTACTCAGAACACACTGGCCAGTATAGGATGATTTACATTCTAATGGAAGAACTGAACTGAATGACATATGGGGAAAGTCACCAATATTCCAGCTTAGAAAAGAAGGAAAAGGAAGAGAGAGAGAGAGAGAGAGAGAGAGAGAGAGAGAGAGAGAGAGAGAGAGAGAGAGAGAGAGAGAGAGAGAGAGAGAGAGAAGGACTATATGTCCTGGCACTCAGGCTGTGAAAGTGATGCTCCTTATGGTAGCCACTGTAGCACTGACATCAGGAGAGGTCCAAAGAAGGGGTTCCCTCTGCATCTATTACTATGGCAACTAGTGCTGTCATGACAGAAGGTCAAAGACATAGTTGTGAGAAAGATAACTGTTGGCAATTTGCTAGCTCTCCACTTACTCAGGAGATGGCACTCTGGGGGTCAAATGCTCCCTAGGCATGCTGAAGTGTGGAAGAACAACACAGTCAGCGCAGGATTCCTGCTGCCCATTCATATGTACAGATCATTCATAATTCAGGTCCTGTCTGAACTGACTGTCAGGCCAGGGTTTTTAGCACAGAAATTCAAAGAGAAGTTTTTTTTGGAGGCGGAAGATGTTCAGGAGACCATTTACTTCAAGATAAGTACTTTAAGATAAGATACTTTAAGATAAAAATGTTCATGTTGTTTGTTTATTGGCAAATTTATTTTATTTAATGATTTTTTTTAGCATTTATTAGTTTATCATTAATGGGCACAATTTAACTCTTTGGTCCTCATCCCAGTACAGATTGTGATTGTCTCAAAGAGTTAAATATCAGTGGCTGGAGAAGAGAGAGAGATTTGTATCTTTAGGGACAGCGGTGGCTGACATTTTGAGAGTCCATATGCTTAAAATGTCGTTGAACAATACAGGAGAAAGGGGTATGTCTTATCAACTTCGTATTTCTAGCATTGTACTTGCACAAAGAAAGCACCACAATAAATAATTTTTGAATGGAATTAAGATGATAAATCTAAGTGAGCAACCCAAGCCCAAGCACTTAGAGGCATTCCTGGGCCTATACTAGTTCCCGTGTCCCCATACCACCACCACCACCCCCGATTAATGCTCCTTTGACATGTGGGAAAGCATACAATCCAATCTTGCTAACATGATATAGTAGATTGCACCCATATCAGTCCTCAGTGAATTATGGACTTTGGGGTCCATTCCTATCCACAACGAAAATCTGACTCCCTATACCTGACCCCTTATCTAGTCTTGAGACTTGCTCTATCTATGAGCATCAGGCAACTCCTCATTTCCTTCTTGTGGCTCTGATAAAATAACCCGACAAAAGCCGCTCAGGAGAAACTATCTTGGCTCACAGTGTGAGGTTCCAGTCCATCAGGTCCGGAAGATAATGGTGATAGGAGTTGGATGTAGCTGGTTGCATTGCCTTTGGGCATGACTGGGGAAGAATGAGTGCTGGTCATCAGCTCACTTTCTCCTTTTTACTCAGACCCGGATCCCAGGCCATGGAGTGATTCTGCTCATAGTTAAGGTGGGTCTTCTGAGCTTAGCTAACCTAATCACAATTAACCCCTCTGTGTGTGTTCCTGGAGCTTGATTCTTTGGTGGTTCTAGACCATGTCAAGTTGGTCATTAATATTGACCCTCACACCACTCTAGTTCTTACAAACCCTCCATCTTCTGTGGTCACTGTCCTGAGAATGCTGCCTAGTCTTCAGAAGAGAACACCCAGAAGGAAAAAGTAAGGTAGTGATACTCAAGAGCTGGCAAGGGACAGACATGAAAGAGAGGTCATCAAGAAGGGCTTTCCAGCTCGAGAGATACCATAGATGAACGCAGTTGCACAACTAAGTCTTCATGAGACCTCCATACGTTCCACTCACGCTGCCCACAGAGCCATGAGAAGAAATCGATCGCTATTGTGACTTTATGTTTGGGTGTGTTTTATCAAACAACGAAAGATAACTCCAAACATAGAACATGCAGAAAAGGGCATCCATTAGACCTTAAATTCACATTGGACTATCTTTTTATGTTGCTTTAAGAAAAAGTATTATAACAGCACAGTTTATTCATGAAGTTGTATTAGTAGCCAGCAATACCATCAGCATAACAACTGTTTCTTCCTGCTCTGCTTCATATTTCAGTTTTTCCTGTGGCTTGTGTTTTGCCTCTTTCCAAAAGGCTTTTCTCTCCTTATTCTTAGAAATCTATCCATGGTCTACCCTTCTCATAAATGTAATCTTTCATGATTTAAAACATCATTGACTTTGGCATTCCCTTGACCTTTAAAAGGCTTTGCTTTCTTTCTAGAACTTCTCTTTCGCGGTTGATCTCTCGGATTCTACTTTGAACTTGTGTGACTATTTCCCTTCTGTTCACTTCCCCCACAGATGACAAGTCTATTCAGATTCCCTCCTTGAACAGAATATAGCATGTGTCAGCTAATGGAGTTCAGGAGTCATGCTTTACTGGGTTTTTGAATATCCAGTGTGTGACACAGTGTGTAACGGAAGTCTATCAGCTACGCAGGGCATCATGGGAATTCAGACGACGCCACTGCACAATGGGTTTTTGTTATCTCCAGGTGAAAAACGGAGGCTCAAGAAGATAGTCTTCAACAACATCAACTTTTCTATGAGCAACATGGAAGAAAAGTATCAAGTAAAGATAATTATGAAGTCGATATTCTGATCGGAGAGTTTTTTGTTTGGTCATTTTGGCTTGTTTTCTTTCCATGTTAAATTGGGTGTATTAATTTTTTTCCCTAGTGAGAAGTCAGATGTCAAAAAGTAAAAAAAACAAACAAACAAAAAACAAAACAAAAAAAACAAATACACACACACACACACACACACACACACACACACACACACAGATACTGGAAAGGAGAACAAAAGGAGAGTTTTCCTCAGATCAGGCTGAAGGTCAGTACCTCACCTATGATGCAAAGGCAGACAAATCCATGATCCAACATCTCTGGCTCCCATACTTACTGTCCAGGTTAGGGTTTCTATTGCTGCAGTGAAACACCATGACCAAAAGCAAGTTGGGATGAAAAAGATAATGTGGCTTACACTTCCACATGTTAGTCCATCACTGAAGGAAGTCAGGACAGGAACCCAAACAGGGCAGGAACCTGGAGGCAGGAGCTGATACAGCAGCCATGGAGGGGTGCGGCTTACAGGCTTGCTCAGCCTGCTTTCTTATAGAACTCAGAACCACCTTCCCATGGTGGCCTTACCCGCAATGATCTTGCCTTCCCCCCCACCACATACCTCATTAATCACAAATTAAGAAAATGCCCTACAAGCCTGCTTTTAGCCCAATTGCGTTGAGGTATTTTCTCAACTGAGGCTCCCCCACCTGTTTGCAATGACTCTTGCTTGTACCAAGTTGCACGAAACTAGCCAGGCTAAACACTCAAATATCCAGGCATGGCAGTGTGCATAGCCAGAGAATACACACCCAGCAAGGAGGCTGTCCTGAAAGGTGAGTCTTTTGTCTGTCCTGCTATCATCACTTCTATTGTCACCCCCCCCCCCCCGGCACTGTAAATTGATGGACGATACCTCTGTGCATCTGTGGTACTGGAGTTTTAATCCAGAGCCTTGTTCATGCTAGGTAAATATTCCACCAACAGAGTGCTTAGCTACAGCCTCAGTCCTGGAACTATACATTCAGTAACTGAGAGGTAACACTCTGCATCCAAAAGCAGAAAAGAAAGAAAAGGAGAGAGGAAGGCAAAGGAGAGAAAGGAAAAGAAAACTATTAGAAAATTGAAATAACATCTCAAGCTGTTCAGCAATCCTTCCTTAGGCCCTAAGCTGCTAAGAAATGTAAAGAATTAATTACCAACAGACTAGGTGATAAAAGTCCTCCGTATAACTCAATAAGTGGCCAGGAAACATAATTGAACTCCTTTATAATTGAATATCCTGCCATCCAGGGCAGATTTAAAGAAGGGTAAACTTAAAGAGACAGAACAATATTAAATGTTCTTTTATCTTTTTTTTTTTTTTTTTTTTAACATTTGTACTAAAACACTCTTTTTCAAAAAGAACTAGGAATTCATTGGAGCTTCACTTAGGCACCAACAATAGTTGAATAGTATGTGAATTGTACATGGTTGTCTTGATTTAAATAATTATAATATCTTAAAGAAAAATGCATCTTAACCTCTGCGATGTTTTATTATATGTGACAAGTTCAGTGAAAGGGCACCTATCTACTGTTGCATTATGCGTCCCGTGTCTGCACACTCATTAAAAATAATGAGAACATATTTAAAAGTCATCGCCCAGAGAATCTTCAGGGACGGGGCACGGGAAGAGGTAAGTGGCAACAGATTGTTATTTAAGTGTCTATCTTTGTTTTATCAGACCTTAGGAAAAAACGCCAGTGATCTTAAGTTGGTGTTCTCTACAGATGAAGATCACACATTCTCCTGGGAAATGCAGCCGAGGAGGCATGTTGCAAAATCTCCGAGTACACTTTCCAAATGACATGGACTGCGGTGGCAGCTTCGCATGTGTGCTGTTTACTCAGCAACAGCTGGAAAAGCCAGCCATGATCAATTAAGACCACACTTTTCTGCCCTAATTGTCAACTACCCTTTACGCAGTGAACACATTTTCTTATCTTACACCAAATCTACCTTCATGAGCACACTGATCACAGACGTGGAGGCAATTAAGGAAATCAAGATCATCTCCAGAGGTCTGGGTCCACCTTCGCAAGCAGCTGCTCCATAGCAACAGCTGGTATAAATTACTGGCAACATTTGGCTAACTAGATGGCAAGAGGGATGTAGCGGGGGGTTGGTCAACATATTACTTTTTTTTTTTTTTGGAGCTGTTTAAATATGTATTTTAGGAAATTTCTGTTCCTTTTCTAGTCTCATGAAGCCTAATCATTGTGGCAGTAGCCACTAACAAGACATAACATCTGCATTATGAAAGTAGGCCTGAAACTCACAGCTCGTCCTTGTTAGCTTTGCAAGAACACGTAATTAAAGACCCCAGCACTCAGAAGTGTCTTGAGGTCTTAACAGCACGAGGCACTCCCCATTCCACCACCTTCAGTCTCCAACAAAACCAGCCCTGTGAGAAAAATCCATTAAGCACTTACATTCTGCCACCCAGAAGCCACAGGCCCAGGGACAATGGCCAGTACTTCCTCCATCTGTTTCAATGAAGATCAACCAGAGCATTTATCATCATCTATTTTATCAAGCCAAATTTTGCTGACAGGGTTCAGGAACATTCTTTCAGGTATATAGGCTTCCCAGAGAGTAGCAAATGACTATTCATCCCTCAGCCTTGTGGTTGGTGAGCACACTCAGAAGGCTGGCAGAGAGGAACGCCAGGGCAGAGTCAAAGGAGGTACAACATTTATCTCTGCAAAGGGCAATCTTACTTAAAAATAGTTCTGCTTTAGTAAAGGGAGGGCATGTGTGTGTGTGTGTGTGTGTGTGTGTTTGGGGGTGCGGGTAATGATCTAGCCTGAAGTTGTTGGCATGCATGTACAGTAAGGCAAACCTATGTCCTCAAATGAATCCCCAATTTACCAGCAGGTGCCTATGCATAATTGGGCATGTATGTGATGAACATCAGCTGCATTATGGGAAGGGAGGGACATGTACAACAGAAAAACAATTACATAACCTGACCCACCCATCCCATCAAAACCGAGAACCATTCTCCCTTTAGCAATCAAAACGGCTCTTTCTCTTGAACCCCACAAAAGGAAGTACTGCAAGTAGTATTTTTCACTTCTATGGCTGCTGCTCCCCTGAAATGCAATGTGATCTTTTCTACTGTTTTGCTTTAAACAAAAATTCTTTGCTACGTTTTGTAAATCTGTGTGGGATTTTATCCCCAATTTCTCGAATAAGAAAACAAGGACCTGGCAACACCTGTCTCTGACCCCTGATAACTGAATAGCAGGGGAACGTGGTGGCTCCACAGAGGCAATGGGATGTTCCTTACTCTGTAGCATCTGGTGAAGGGGACAGAGAAACAGGGAGAATTAAGTAGAACAAACATATGCCAGAAAAGCCCGTTGTCTCCAAAACGTTTCCCTCTGGCTGTGTCTAAGTCTACAAGGTACAAGGTGCCATGTAACAAATTCTGAGCACAATCAAATTGAGTGTGGAAATTTAAACGCACAATCGAGTTGGGCTTGAAGTCAAGTACAATTGAGTTTGCCTAACTGCATCAGGTGTAATTGAGTTGGGTAACTGGATTTACTAGCCACTGGCCCTTTGCCAGAATGAGGGGCTTGTGGCCAAAAAGGCACAACTCAGATGGCCTTGGAATTTTCACAGGATATATTTCAGAGAGCTTGAAAATGTTCATAGAATACAGAAGTGGGATGTGGAATTTGGTTGTTGACGCTTGCCCAGCTACAGCCACTGGGTCCTCCTCACCACTTCCGTTCTTTCCCATAGAGCTGCTATGTAACTGTTCTCTAAGTTAAGTAAACATTGGAATAATCAGGAGTGTGTGTTGAACAAAGCTCTGTGTCTGACTTCTGAAGTCTCTGACTCAGCAGGTCTGGAGAGAAACAGAATCTGCCTGCCTGTCTGTCAAGTGCCTGAGAGATTATTAATACCGCGGGCCCTCAGACATTCTTGAGAACCACTGTTGCAGCAAACTCACTGTGGCTATTGTTGAAGCATTTGGAAATACTTTCATAATATCGCTAACATTTCCAAATATAACAATAATACTTGGTACTGTCATATGTTCATAAGCAAACCTTACAGTTGGATTGTGTATCCTTACAACTTATGGATATAGTCTTTTGCATTCAAAATAGCTGCCTAATTCACAGTCCTATGTTTCTGCTGCTGCTATAATTAGTGATTGCTTCTGTTTAAGACACAAGGAGAGCCCCTGCATATGCTTTGATTTGGTTTAAGACTGTCCATCAGAGATAAGGTGCACATTAGAAACATCACCAGCTTAGTAATGCATGGCATCCATTCACTCAGCCTGCGAACGCTGTGGGTACAGGAGACACCCACAGGGGTGAGCACTATTTGGCACTCAGTGCATGTTAGCAGCTGTGCTTGCTTAATTCTTCCATCACCCTTACAAGCTCCATGGTGTTTTGATCCTCACTTGACAAATGTGGAAGCACAGGTACCAAAAGGTTGACTTTAACATCTAGACTCTTCACTCCTAAAACTCAAATGGGCGTTTCCCTGCAGTTCTCAAGGCGTGATGGAGAAATGTACTTTTACAGGAAGTTCTTAGCAAATATCTCGACATCTCTTTGCCTCATTAAAGTTGTTCTGAAGGATGCTACTTCTTTTTTTAAATTTTATTTTATTAATTTATTCATATTACATCTCAATGGTTATCCCCTCCCTTGTATCCTCCCATTCCTCCCTCCCTCCCATTTCCCCTTACTCCCCTACCCTATGACTGTGACTGAAGGGGATTTCCTCCCCCTGTAAATGCTAGGATGCTACTTCTTATGTTAGCTCCACGCTCAAGAAACTGTCCAGATGGGGTGTCTGAAATCAGCTTGATGGATTTAGTGCTTCCCACTCCCCAAGTAACTGAAGACAGAATACCCTTCCAAGACCCATCTCAACTGCTACCATGCTCAAGAAGTTCTTGATCTAGAACATTCCTGGAATCTTATAATACTTGATTTGTATCATTGGCTTCTCTGGTAACTTTTCCTTATGGAGGAATCCATTTTGCTCAGCTCTGGAGTTCATACCCCAGAGGCTTGGCTCGGTTCTCACTGGTACAGCCAGTAGAACATTGCACCTGCTCAAACAAATAACTTCCAAACCCCAAGCTCCCTCACATGGACAACCATAGTTTGATACAGTGAGTCACGCATACACGAAAAGAGAGGGAAGAAGGAGGGAGGCTGGAAAGAAGAGCTTGAAGAGGAGAAGAGAAGATAATGGGGGGATTTTGATTAAAGATCATTATGTATGTCTGAAATTATAAAAAAAAGTCCAATTTCAAAAACCCCAACACATATTGGCTGAACAGAAATGCAGTATAAAGGAAATGGAAAATTTGCAGAAAGCTCAAGTGGAAACCGTCACCCAGCACTCTGTCTTTAATCACTTAGATATTTTGTTGCGAAGATCTATCAATACAATGCAGCAATGTGTAATTTATTTTTGCACAAAAATTTTAATTGCAAACCAGAACTGTTAAACTTTGGTTTATAGAAAAATAATTTTGAAATGATCCTTCAGTTTCCACTACTTATTCACAAACAGTCACTATAATATCCCTTCTTTCTTAAGTGCCTTGGTTAATTAAGCATGGAATCATTTGAATCAAATAGCCAAGGGGAATAGAATAATATATCAGTTAAATGAGGTTCATCTAAGATTTCATACCAAAATTCGTCCATGATTTATGATGTTAAATAATTTGACATTTGAAGGCGCCGTTATTTTCCACCCCCACCCCAACCCCCATCTAATAATAAGCTAAGTAAAGCCTGAAGGATTTGGAGCCACAGCTCATTTGCTAAGATGAGGTCACAGGCGCGAGTACCCATGGTAGAGTCAGAACGCTATGCCCAGTGACAGTGGAAGCAGCTCCGTGTATGTACATACAATCTGTGGTTCACAAAAGCAAAGCTCCTAGGTGAAGGTCAAAGCAGCACGGCAAGCATGGCGGCGTTTTGGTTCTCAGTCATGTAGTGTGGGAGAAACCTGCTTGAAATACAGTTAATCCCACTTGTACAGGCCAGCGGTTAATAGCAACCAAGCCTGGCAGGTAGAAATTATAAACACATTTGAAACTTTCTCAGCTCGTTTTACCCACCAGGGTTGCTGTGATTTTTCAGGATAATTTAAAGACAAGGCAGCAAGTCAGAAAGTGAAATGTTAAAGAGAGTAACAAAGAAAGGGCAGAATGTTCTTTCCTCACTAATAAATGAAGGAACACATGCAAATACATGCACATGTTCATACATGGAAAAGAACTCAGAGTCTCTCTCCTTCCTACCCTCTCCTGTCCCCTCAAAAATCAAGGCAATTATGCTTATTAGGTTTTGTTACAAACCTAGACTTATCTGGGAAGAAAGAGCTTTAGTTTAAAGACATGTCTTCATCAGACCGGCCTATGGGGAAGTCTGCATGCAGGGTGTTATCTTGGTTGATCAGCCCAGTGTGGGTGGTGCCAGCATCAGGGCTCTATAAAAAGGCAGCTGAGCAAGGCAGTGGGCAGCAACCCTTGGTGGTTTGGGCTGCCAGCGCTTGCCTCAGCTCCCCTCAGAAGTTACAATGGGCCCCTCCTTCTTCCCCACACTGCCTTTGGTCACTGTTTTATCACAGGAATGCTTTCGATCCTCTTATTTTATTCTCTGTATAAGAACAAAGGAAACAAAAAGAATTTCAAGTGACAATGGTAAGAAAAGAACTCGTGGCCACATCTTTCACAGACAGACCCACAGCCAGGCAAGGAGCACAGTACTCATTCCGAGTAGAGATGCAGACAGAGCAGCTTCCTTGTCCATTCTATCCCTGACACCAATTTAAAAGTATCTGCCGGGGGAAAAAAAAAAAACTGCTTTTTTTTTTTTTTTTTTTCTCTGTGGATGCTTCCAAATATGCACTTACCCCATCAGGGGGTGTAGACTTCAAAGAGTCTTCTACTCTAGATTTTGGAAGGACACCTTTTGAAGCAGTCATTTTGGTAAGGATACCAGAAACAGCTAATTCCTTGTGATGTCGCTACACAGATTCCTTTTTATTTGATTGTCAACGCAGCTTGAAACACAGAAAGGCTAGCTATCTGTGCCATAAAACTCACGACACTACATAGTCACTCAGGAGGAAGGCAGGAAGGTGCACACTTAATAAGTTCAGCAGGGTACTCTCCATTGTCAGCTAAGGAGAAATGACCAGGAAATGGATGGCGAGACATTTGGAATGACAGGAGGTCACATCTGAGAGACAGTCCTATATTGATATTTCCTGTAGCCCTGATGACCACACGCTCCTCTGGCTGTAAGCATTAAGACTCTCCAAGAATCTAACGATGACAAGAAAGTCAGAACCATTTAGCTGCCAGAGGACAGACCGGACAGTGCTCTTCAGAAAGGCCAGCACTCTCATGAAGGAGCCTGACTTAGGAAAGGAGAGAAGACTCTCCTCAAAACAGGAAAAGTCAACATAGTTTGTTTCCTTGCAAGGAGATAGAAAAGACAAAAGCAGGAAGTACTGTCCTTCCTGCATCCCTCAGGCTCTCAGTGGAGGAGTCAAGCATGTGCATCAGTGGTGCTAGGGAAGAAGAGACAGAAGATAGAACACTTTCTAGATTAGAAAGGAGAGTACAGAGCTGTCTCACCCAACACTGTTCCTCAGTCTGCTCTTTGTAGGAGTTCAGGGCATGCTACATGATCAAGTAATTCCTATTGAGATAGTCCTGTACATGCAAACATGATCTCTTTCTAAACTTTCTGTATGGTTCTTGCTTCTTAGTGCATAAGGCAGCCTACTGCGCTGGAGAAAAACAAAAAGAAAAACCGCAAAGCAAACAAACAAACAACAACAACAACCTATGTATTTCTCCCAAACAAACATTCTTGGCTCCTATGTAGTAGGTACTTCCAGCCTCCCCTCTCCATATCATTTCTTTGCTATGGTTACAATGCTGTGCCGTATATTTGGATGTTTTATTGTCAAATATTGAGAGTCTAGATATTTGCCAGACAGCTTTTAGAGAATTAATGCTAACCATATGTCCTCCATATTTCATGTAAGATAAAACACAATGAGAACAAATAATTTATTTACATTTATAATCTCATAGTTGCACAATTAATTTAATATGTTCCCTGGTGGGCTCAGTCTATGATGTCATCCTGGAACACAAATCAAATTTCTCTAAAGTCTATTAAATGAGAGCAAAATAATACAGAGACTGTCTCACTCATAGAGCTGATGGGCTATAAAACAATGTTTGGTAGTCATTATTTTGGATCCCAGAATACATTTTAAAATAGTAAATAAGAAGACTACACTGCTCAAAAGGGGTGGTTGGTCTCAGCCAGGCCTTTGGAAATTGTATCTTAAGTGGAATATTATAGTCACACTAGCACTAAGGAGGAGATGCGCGAGAAGAGATAATTAATTGGAGCCAACGATACTGAGACCTTACATGTGGGCAGAGATAGTGCCAAGAGCTTTGTATGCATTATCGCCTTGAATCCTCACAAACAATGTCACCCAGTTTAGGGAAAAAAAGCCTTGGAGTGATTTCTGGACAGCTCCTAGTCATCCAGAGAAGTGACTGGTACAGAAATGGAGTTGGACAAGTTGTGGGTTCCAGAGACTACTCCAGATGTTAGGATACTTCAGGTCTCTCCATTTCCTTGGGGGAGCTTGGATGCACTACGCAACTATGCTGGCACTAACTTTTAATTTAGTAATTGAGAGGCAAACCTATCTGGGTGTTTAAGAATTACATTACTCAATTTGGTAGAATTATACATACTATTTATTTATTTATTTATTTATTTATTTATTTATTTATTATGTATACATTGCTCTGCCTGCTTGTACCCCTGAAGGCCAAAAGAGGGCATCAGACCATATTATAGATGGTTGTGAGCCACATGTGGTTGCTGGAAATTGAACTCAGGACCTCTGGAAGAGAGGTCAGTGCTCTGAACCACTGAGCCATCTCTCCAGCCCCATATACATTTTTTTTTAAAAAAAAATCTCTTTTGAGTTGCAAACTCAATACTACTTACCTCTTTCCTTCTTGCCTTATGGGGGAGAGAGAGAGAGAGAGAGAGAGAGAGAGAGAGAGAGAGAGAGAGAGAGAGAGAGAGAGAGAGAGGCTAGAAGAAGGAATTATCATCAGAGTCAGGAATTCCAAAGGACATATGGGAGGGAGCTGAAGGAGCTATCAGATAGGAATGAAGGATTCTGGGGCTTTAAGCACCCAGTGAGAGCATTGCCATTTGTGTTTTCTTACAATATGGGATGGCTGGAATGTCCCTCTTTTAATGTAGGGGTTTATTCCTTTTAGGATATAGTTTAATGAAAGGTCAGAGGATTTTTTTCTTCTTTTCTGAAATATGCACATTGTCTCCCTGAGGTTCTATGATAATCTTCATCTCTGTCATCCAGAGGAATGGAGGATAAGGAGACAGCCTTTTAGACTTTGTATACACAGTAACTCTTTTTATTGTCCCTTTTCAACTTCGGCTCTCCTAGAGGGATCTTGGGGAAAGTAACAACCCTCTATATGTCAGAGGACAATACGTAGGCTTTGGCTTTCTTCAGCATCTCTCTTGGGAAGCGCAGGACCTTCTGAGAGGAGGTGAGGCAGTAGCTCAGGTTCTGCCTCTGAAAATGGTTGACTGTGGAGAAGAGTACAGGGAAAGAAGTAAGGCAAGCATCCCTATGCCTCACACTCTCCATTCTGCCTCCTTTTTACTTTTCTTTGTAGATCTTCTGACAATGTGTGACAGGGCAATGTGACAAAGGGGATGACAATGGGAAAGAAATAGCAGCGTAGAGTACAAATTCCACACCAAAAATACTTGGAAGGGAGGAGGGGGGGGGGTATCTGTGGATAATATAAGGAGCACTGCCAGGTAAGAACAGTGATTCAGTAAGGCTAAATACTCTGATATGTGCACAACACACACAGGCGCCAAGTCAGACTGCAGAGAAATAGGTGTGTACGGTGGTGGGGTGTTTGCTAAGAAACATATTGAGATGAAAAGAAAACTTGAGAGAGTTGGTTCTCTAGCCTTCATGTGTGTACCTGAGACAGGCAGCAGGTCATCAGCTTTAGCAAGTGTCTTTACCCGCTGAGCCTTCTCACGGCCCAACACTTTTGATAGAAAAATTGAATATTCTAAGGAATTCATTTCCTGCTTGTACATTCGCACAGCTGAGAAGGTCTCATAATGTTACCTCTTCCAACCTTGCTTTGGGCAAAGCTCAATACAAATTGAAAATGAGTTGTAATTATTGTTCAGTCCTAGAATCTCTTTGTACTGAGACGGTAGTAGGGGATTCATTCAACTGATGCTTAGGGTGATTAATAATTTAATGGTTTAAAGAAAGGCGGCAAGTTTATTTCCCAATCACATATTTGATAACAATTGCTCTAAACGGCCCCTTAGACAGCCACTAGTCTCCCAACTCGACCCCACTGATTGGGCACTTACCTCTGGAAACCTATCCTGCCACTTACACATGGTGGCGGCGGTGCATTACGGACTCCAAGGAAATAAAAATTCAAAACGAGAGGTAATCAAGAGCCTTTTGATTACACATCCTTTGTTGTTTTTAGGAGTAAAACTCCTGTTAAATTATCTATAACCATCCTAACATATAAAACTCCAACATTTTAGGGGTATTTATTGCCGATTACTTTTCAGGTCTTTAATATAATTTAGTAATGTTCCATATAAAATGTCATACCCTACATCTCAATTAGAATTATGCTATAGATTTTTTTACAACTTACAAATAATTATTCAAAATATCATTTTAAGAGACTGGATATATTTCAGTGGAGAAATATCTAGTTCTCTATCTAACGAACACTTGGCGTTGTACAGCATCAAACATGTTTCTATACTATGTGAGGGAAAAGCCAATATACATGAATTTCTATACATCTTTGCTCATAAAACTGGGAAAAATCACTAGATAAGTAGTTTGTAGGTGGGAGGAGATTTTTTTAAAATAAATTTTTATTTTATTTTTTAATAAATTCTCTTCTTAGGACATTCTCTTCCTTAGAGTTCAGACCAGGCTCAGCTCGTCTGTTCAGAGTAATTACAGGACTCCACAGGGCCCTTCAAAGTCTTCATGCCCATTTTGAACACTCCGGCGGATTTTTACTTCCATTCATTAAATTTTTCTTTTTAGAGCAGTATTTTATTAATCCTTTAAAAATTTATTTTTAAAATTAATTTTACACACTGTGTTACAAAAACATAAATAATTAAAAACCTCACACAGAAAAATTAACCAGACCCAAAGTCTATACAACTTAATAGGTACTGATCCCATTAGAAAAGGCATTGTGAATAACTGTGTGCTTCACGTGCAATTCCATACTCAGTATCAGATATATCTTGTGCACCTATCCACTGCCAAAACAAACAAAATCCACGGAAGACACAGAACTTTAAAAAAAAAAAAGAGCTTTTTATCCTTTTCATAACTCATGTCCCCCTGACTACTCCTATCTCCCTAACTTCTTGCTTTCTGTCTTTCTCTCCTCCTCCCCCTCTATTTCTTCTTCCTCCTCCTCCTCCTCTTCTTGTTCTTGTTCTTCTTGTTCTTGTTCTTCTTCTTCCTCTTCCCCTTTCTCTTCTTCAAAAGTCCAACAACTCCCACTTCTGCTGCATAAATACTCTTGGGTACAGGGATAACTCCTGGATCATGGCTGTCCTACCATGGTCATACCCTTAAAGAAACCTTACTCTCCGTCTCCCAGAACCAATCGATTGCCAGCAGTTATTCAGCTAGGGGTAAAACTTCCTGCCCCCATTTCCCCTCCATGGTGGAACTTTGTCTGGCTTGTGCTTGTACAGGTCTTATGCATGCTGTCAGAACTACTGTAAGTTTGTATGCGCAACTGCCCTGTTTTGTTCAGAAAACACTGTTTTGTTGTCGTCACCCATGATTCTGGATTGTACAGTCTTTCTGCCCTTCTCCTCTACGGTGTCCTCTGAGTTTTGTGAGGAGCTGTATGAGACAGATGCTACATCTGGGGCTGGGGACACTGAAGTCTCTCATCCTCTGCCTGTTGGCCAGCTCTAGCTCTCTATGTTAATCATCATGTATTATAAGAAGAGGCTTGTTGCTGAGAGTTGAGGAATGCACCCATCTATGGGTGTAGCAATAGTTTCTTAAGAGCCAGTTTAATAATACGTCTACTTAGTAGAATAATAACAGCAAATTCTCTGTTAGAGTCTATGTACACAAAGGTTCTTCTTGTGGATCAGAACTTAACCCAATCAGAAAGTGTTTGGTTACTCCTAAAACACTGGCCAGTGGACATATTTTACAATGTCTCTCACTATTACAGCCCACAAGATCACTGGCAGAGAGGACTGATTACTGTTCTTCTCTGGCCACATGCAGGGCACTTCGCACCTCTCAGGGTGATGAAAGCTAGCCAGTAGACATTCCAGATTAGTAGCAAATTGATTTGCCCACGTTCTACCACTCAAGTAGATGGTATCTTCAGCAATAGGGTTGTACTGCCAACTACTGCAAGGTAAGCAAAAGTAATGGCAGTTCTCTGTACTGTTTGCGGTCTGAGTGGGCCCAGGGGCCAACAACTCCTACAGTCAGAATGACTAAAATTTAAAAAAAATGACAATAAATGCTGGAATGTATATTGGAAAATAGGGATACTTATTCACTGCTGGTGGGAGTGAAAACTGCTGCAGCCACTGTTGACATCATGTGGCGCTTCCCTTAGAACAGAGACACACATCTTGTGATCCAGCCATATCACACTTGCGCATATACCCAAAGGACTCCACATCCTACCACAGAGCTACCTGCTCATCTCTGTTAACTGCTGCTTTATTCACAATACTCAGGACATAAAAACAGCCTAGACGTCCATCAACTGTTGAGTGGATAATGAGCATGTAGTCCTTTTATACAATGGAATTATCATCTATTAAGAGATACAAAAGTATGAAATTTGCAGGTAAATGAATAGAGCTTTTCACAAACAAATAAAATCATCACACAGTGTCATCCTGAGTGAGGTAATACAAAAAGACAAATGTGACATATTTTCTCACATATATGGATGCTAGCTTTAAATTTTAGCCTTGCATGTTTTCTATGGGAAGCCCACAGAGGTCAAGACAGTATTAAAGGCCCTTGAAGAGGTTGTGTGTATACGTCATCAGGGTGCTTTCAAGGGAAGGGAGATATAATTGAGTATATAAAGGGGGCAGGGAGGAGTAATGGAATTAGAAAAGTTAAACTGGATGGGGTTGGAAGGGTTGAAGAGGTAGAATGGAGAGGGAAAACTAACTCTAAAGACCTTTCAAGAAAGTAATATGGAAATTACTAATGTAGACGCTTCCATATATATACATATGTATACACATACACAAAATACATACATACATACATACATACATACATACATACATACATATTGGAGTTACCCTCTATGAAAGAACAATGCTCCTATTAAATCTACAGGCTAGCAAATAAAAATAAAAAGTCCAATGCCAGCTATGAGTTACCTCCTTTAGAGTCATTTTTTCTCTTTTACTTATGTGTTAACTTTTAATTTTAAACAGTTGTGGATTTAGAGAGGGTGTGAAGATAGCAAGACATTATTCTGCATATTCCTCACCCAGTTTCCCCAGTTACCAATGTCTCCCACTAAGATGGTACTTAGATAACTCACTTGAGGAGGCCTATAAACTATGTTGCACAAATTGTTCACAATATAAGCTCAATGTGTATTTTGCTGAAGTACTCGGATAGCTACTTGTTACCAAAACGTATCTGAGTTTGTGCTCTCAAGGGTCAGTGTAGACACAAGGCCCTGTCAGTGCATCGGCAGTCCTACAAGTCTGACACTCCAAACAGGATAACACCCCACAGTCAATGTTTGTAATAAACATGGGCTATAATTAAATGTCAGTACTCAGCTAGTGTGAGTTCCACATGGATGCTAATCTCTGCTCAAAAAACCTCAGGGAGACAGAGGTTTGAACATTACCAGCTCTCGGGGTAGGAAGCTTCCTTCTTGGCGTGCAATAACCAGCAACACAGTCTCTCCCTGCTTGGTGCTTCTCAGCATGGCCACAAGCTCTTCCTGAGTTCTTCCTGTGACATCTCTGCCATTTACCTAACAAGTAGAGTCATGTACATAAACACAGTCAGGACGTTTCCTACTGCCCTCCCCACCTTTCATTAGAGACAGGTCTTGCTCTATAGCAAAGGCTCGCCTTGAACTGGGGTATTTCTGGCAGAGCTCTTGAGTGCTGGGATTATAGACATGTGCTGCGATGCACAGCTTAGCTCCTAAGTGCTTCTTGTTTGCTTGTTTTTTAAGTTCTATTTTGTGAATTAAATATGCAACAAATGGGTTCATAAATTCATGAAGCTCTGAAACGGTGATACTAAACACGTGGGCAAACATGCACAGTTTGGCTGTCATAATTTTGATACTAGACAAACTCAATCAGGAAATTATTTTAGATTGGAAAAATTTCCTAAGTCAACACATTTTTACACAAAGGTGGGGGTGATGGGAGGGAGTCAGGCTGAGAAACACCAGAAATTAATTCATCAAATAAGTATGGACTGAATTGCAATATACAATGCCAAAGTAAATTACTTAATATATGACAAAGTACTCTGGAAATACAAGTGTTTTGGTACAACCCTAAATGTTCCATTTCTCTAGAAAAACGCTGTCATCATGTTACTGGAAGTCAGACTCAGAGCTTCATTTGTCAGCCAGAGCATCTTTTGTGATCTAGAACCGCATGGAGTGCTAAAATGTTTCCAAAGCATGCATTTGCAGCGATAACATTTTGAAAGCAACTTTTCATGCCACAGGAGATTTAAAAGTAGCCAGTCTCAAACTTCGCTTCAGGCTGATTGACCAGAGCTCTTATTGAGAGGATAATGTTATTGGGCAGAAATAAATGGGAGAAACAAGCCCCAGATGTGGACCATTCTAAATAATTCTCCATGCAAAACCAGCTCAGCATACCTATTCCCGGTTTGCTACAAGCAATGCTGTAGCTATGAAGATTTGTGTGAAACTATGAAATCGTTAGCTCCGACTAAGTATTTGGCAAACTCCTAGATTAATTCAACTATCACAGGCAAAAGAAAGGAGATAGGAAATGTTATTATGTGGTCCCACATCTCTGACCTTCTTGGGGACATGTAGTGTTAGGATCCTCGTTAACTAGTTTTATAATTGAAGTCGTTATCTTCTCTACAAGTAATAATTTCTAATATATGTTACATTAAAAATTAAACATTAATATATAGTCAGCCCTTAATATCTGTGAATTTAATAGTAGAAATTTAATCAACTTCAGATCAAAAATACTGAAAAGGCTGCATCTGTCCTGAACATGGGCAAACTTTTATACTTATGTTCTACACAAGACAGGATAACTGTTTGATTGGCATTTGGATTGAGTTAGCTATTATAAATCAACCTACATAAGTTTTCTTTTATTTTTGAGATTATAATAACATTTTCTGTTCCCTTTCCTCCCTTCAAACCTTCCCCTCTTTTTCACTGATTGTTATTACATGCAAATAATATATTATATACATGCACATATCACATATAATTAATATATTTATATAGAATATATTTGCATATAATATAAATTCCTAAATATAACTTACTCAGTCTGTACTGATAGTTTAAGGAATCATTTATATGCAAATGCAACATCTTAACATACAGGAGTTGGATATCTGTAGTTGCTAGTGATTTTGGACGGTACTGGACCAACAGGGGACAGCCAGTGACTAATACAGCTATCTATTTATTTTCTCAAATAAAAAAAAATTTTAAATTAATTTAAAAATAAAGAAATATTTTACTGAAGATATTAACATCAGTTCTTACTTACCTCCAAAATTCTGTCTCCTGACTGTAGGCGGCCATCTTTTATTGCTGCTCCCTTTGGTAAGATGTTTTTAACAAAAATGGGGCCAGGACCATGTATGGAAGAGTCTCTGGTTACCACAGTGAAACCAAGTCCTTCAGGACCTAGCATGCAAGACCAGAAAAAAAAATGCACCGTCACCTTAAGCATGGATAACATTCCATCTACTCCATTAGTAAACTCTGCCTAGTTTGCACTAAAGTAGACCAAGTAAATTATTTACACTCCAAGAGACTACATAGGAGTCACTTTTCCTGTTTTACATAAAGATTACAGTTCCAACCAGGCAAGGGATGTGTCAAAATGAAGTTAGGGTGACATATACACACAATCCTTTTGTTTACTCAGGTTCGACAAGACGATGTACGCTACCCTTATGCCTGGAGTATCGATTGCTCAGCAATCTACCTCCTGACTTCGCCTTTCCTCTCAAGCAGATGATATCCTCTGTTGGGGTTTTGTGGGTCTCTCCAGCACTTGAGTAGTTTGTGGCTCAGCCTTCTGCATGTGTCCTGACTGCTTTACTGCTGGAGCCAATGTCTTGTCAGAGAAGGGTCTAGATGTCTCCTTCTTGTTCTATGAAACCTCCAGTTTCACCCTTCTATTCTGTCTAAAGATACATGCAGATCTCTCAATTGTAAATGATCTGTAATCCATTATTAGTGTTCTCGAAGAAGCTTCTGTCATGAATAAAGTACCACTGTTTGGATGAGAACCCTTCAAAGGGCATAATCTCCAGCTTGTAACACACTGGGATTAGTCGAGCCTTTGGGGCATGGGGCTTAGTAGAAGGAAGTTACGTCATGAGGGGTCTTCCACAGAAGGAGCCATGGCCTCTCAGACCTCATGTTTCTCTGTCTTTGCTTCCAGGCTGCTGGAGGGTGAGAGGCTTGCTCTGTCTTACATCCCCACCATGCTCCATGGTTTTGTTATAAATCTAAAAGCAACTTGCCAACAAGCCCTGCACTGAAACTTCCAAAATCCTGAGCCCACTTCATATTTCTTGTTATAGATTTAGGAAGCAGATAGACACATTTTTTCCTATGACCATTGCCAGTAAGGTTCTCCATATTGACCTTATTTCTTACCAATCTTTGAGAATTATCATTGTCAGCAATTAACTCTCCCTTCATTTATAATGTCTTTATTTTCATATCTCTCGCATCCTACCAAGCCTGGCAATCTAGAACTCACACCACTGCTCTCTCACATGAGCACAGGTGATGCCCAAGGTCTGTACTGGGCCAATTTCTCCTCTTGCCACACTGGCCTTGATCAGATTCATTGTTAATTGTCATCTCCTTATAGAACAGAGCTGGCATCTGTTTGGCTCATTTGTCCTCTCTCCTCTCACTTCTCCATCTCTCTGGCTCTCTGTGTTTCTTTCTCTTTCCTGAATATAATTATGAATATTTCAAACTTTGCTATGTTTCTCCTTTTTCAATCCAGATCCTTCCATTATCAAATAGCCTCATCTACTTAAAATTCTAATTTCAATCAATGATATTTTCAGTATGCAATTTGCCCTTGCTGAAAACCTCAGCAAAAATTGTAATTTTTTTCTCTCTTTCTTCCTACAACCATTTATCTATTAAGGCATGCCTATTATAGCTTCACATTTACACAGAGGCAGTGAACCCTTGTTGATTGGCTCTCTCCTTTAGGAGATCTTTTCCTGACTCTGTGATGGATTCATTTCTTTATGTTCAAAGTACCTAACCCATATACATAGCTGGCTTATTGGTATATTAATGCATTTGGACATCACTTATTTGTAATGCATTTACAAATGAGCACATCAAACTGTGCATTTTCTCAACTTGCTTTATTCCCAGGATAAGATTTTCATAAGTGAATAAAATTTTGATCAGAGAAATCTTTTCAGAGTAATTTCTACATCCTAATGAAATATACATGCTATTTATTTTTGAAATTCACAAATAATATTTAAAATTTCCTCATGGCCATTAAATTATTAATTAAATGATTTAAAAACCAATTAGAGCCTTTGGATTGACTTGGAAAACCACAGGATTTTAGGAAGTTACAATGGGAGGAGGGACTATCAAGTGGAGATTAGAGAATGAGCGGGGATACAGCAGAGCATGGGTACACGGACACGAGTGTAATGCTGCGCCAGTAGGCATGCATACACATGTGCACCGCAGTGCTGGACGTACACGGACACGAGTGTAATGCTGCGCCAGTAGGCATGCATACACATGTGCACCGCAGTGCTGGAGATGGACACGGAAAACTGAAAAAGATTAAGAAAGACTGTCTGCAGTTCTGATATTAGGACTATCTTGAAAAAAAAAATGTAATGTTAAATCTGAAATAAATAACTATTGTCAAGTGTCTTTCTGAAGAGTAAAACTTGTATTGATATAAAATCGCTCTATAGAGCCCGAGGCCATATTGTTGAACTGGCCTAAAGGATGCTTTAAAAAAAATCCCTAACTTATGATCAAAATGAAGACAGTGGGCCGCTCATGTGTCCTCAGTGTAGAGCTGACACACAATGCTGCACTGATTCTCTCTTCTTTACTGGCCTCATGGTTTTCTTGTTTCAAATAATCTAAACTTTACAGGAGAAAAGAAAAAGTAGCACAGTTTAAAAAACTTTAAGTTATCCAAGTATACACTCAAATCTATTCTTTGATACAATTAAATAAAAAGAGAATTAACTAAATTAACCTTAATGCATTTCTCTTAGGCAGTTTTACCTGGTACAATAATAGAATGCTATTAAGCATAATTTAATAATTACCTTTCTTTAGGTCAATCTTAATTTTTTTTGCATTTTTCTTGCTGCCAAACCCCATGAGAGGGGAGAGTGAGGGAGAGGAGGGTTTTCTTCCTAGTCTTGGAACCCGAGGGCTCTTGCTTTGCTGCAGGGGTGTTGACTCATCTGCCTCAGGACCGTTTGCTCCTGTTAGATGTGCTGCCTTTAGTCCTGGTTTCCCACGGGCAGGAGGCGGTGCCTTTGTTCTCGAGGCCCCATCACTGTGGCCAAAAATGTTCAGTGGTCCAATGACTGATTTTTCATACTGTTCGCGGTTTTGAGGCAGAAGCACACGGAGGGTCACGCTGGGGGATTTCATTGCCTGACGGAAGACGTCCTGGGCCCTGGAAAGAGTGAATAAACCAAATGATCCTGCGGTCTGTCACAGGTGCAGGGCAACCAGAGTAGCCTGGTAGCCTAAAGAAAGGAGGTACTGGGATTTTCACTGAGTAGGACTCTGCTAACTAGTTACCACAGTGGCTACAGATGCATGACTGTGTATACCCCTCTAGTTTATTTTTCTTAACAACTGCATGAAGTAAATATAATTCTCTTGCATTTAACAGGTTCAAGTGGAAGCTTAGAAAGACTATAGAACTTAGCTGACAACTCTCAGCTTCTAAGTGTTTCTAAATATGAAAACCTACTCAGAATTAATTACTGAAGCACACATTAAAAGCAAACTTAAATCCTTCTAATTTTAAAATCAGGTTATTAATAAGTTATTTTTTTTTAACTTGCCTCCAAGTGCTAACCTTTTATGACTCAGTTTCCACTTTTATAAAACAGGGACCATCAAGCTGCCTAGCCTTTGTACAACAGGGCCGCAAAATGTGCAGATAACATAATTATTAATAATTATCATAATTCTGTTCAACAATAGCTGAATGGAATAAATTGTTTTAGAAAGATGTCATTTCTTTCTACCCCTAGGCAGCCTCCAGTGACTCATGTCTTCCACTGGCAATCACCAGGCCCCACTATTGAAAAGTGATGGCCAGAGAGATGCTGTGTTGTGGGCAGTTTGGCTCAGAAGCAAGACCGGCTGCTGGTTATTAATGAAGATTATCACTACTTATTTGCCTAACTTAGAAGCCCTGCAAAATTTTACTGCACATCAATATATGTGTGTATATATGGACAGATGTTTATCTAGATGCAGATGGGCTCTGCATATTCTATTTCCAGTGTAGAAACATATGCCCCACAACAGTTTTCACATTCAGAAAGATGATTTCTTGAGAAAGAACATCTTTTTTTTTTTTTTTTTTACACAGCTTGTTTCTGTTATTCACGGAGTTCTCATAGGCATCACCCACAAATTATACAGTTTAAGGAAGACTGACATCAACGATGTTAATTAATAAGCTGAATTAATTGTCTGTGAAAAGAGCCAGTAAATACCAGCCTAACTGACCCATAACCTAAGAAAAACAAACCCCTCCGTCTCGGATGCCCCAGAAAGACAGGCAGGCAGGAAGGCTTGCTGCAGTCTAGGTCTCAACCCCCCTACAGACATTAGGCACATGTGTTGGCCACCTCTGAGTATGCTAAAAGACAAAATGCACTCAGAAACGAATGGTCAGGTCACTTAAAGGGAATTGGCTAGACAATCCACCTATGATTACGATCATAATGAGCTCAGTAATGATTATAAATATTCAAGAGATCAATGAAGAAAATAAAACAACAAAAAGATGCTTACTGAGCAAAAGTTTTGTCCAGGAGTTCCACATTGTTGATTTTTACAATGCATTCATTCTCCTGAAATAGTCCCTCCTGCTTGCATCTGCTGTTTTCTTCGATGCCTCGGATGAAGAGTCCTAGAATCCTAAATGAAACATTTAGGCTGAAATAAAACTTCTGAGTAGCAATGTGTTCAAAGTTCCTCTTTTTGCAGCTATTCAGAAGTATTGGTTTCTGTTTACTAAATTACTAAATAGAGTGCATTTCTATTCAGCCTTTAAATCACATACAAACATGCCTGCCCTCTCTCTGTATCTCTGTCTCTCTCTTTCCTCTGTCCCTCCCCCATACCTGAAGGCAAACATCTATATCATAAACACCAACCCATTTCTATGTTTGCCTTATGTTAGAAAACACCAGTACAGCTCAGTGATGAGTATACTGTCCAGGATGAGAGGTTTGACTCAAGGCATCAGAGTTGACCATAAGAAGCCTGTCTGAGTGGCAAGGTAAAAACTTGGTGCTTGTAATTGGATTAGACATTCACAGCAGTGTTTTGCAGTCTTATTACATGTTCTAGCAATTTGCATTTTTAAAAGTAAACAAACATTTCAGCTCAAACCCTATTACTCGTGTGCCTCTGAATCAAGCCCATGTCAGGTGTTTTCTCCATGCTCAGGATGATGGCAGAAATGAAGTAAGGTTGGAGGACCAGGCCTGCATAAATAAGGCAGAGTAATACTTCCAAACTTGGAGACAATCTGGAGCCTTCATAGGGCTTAAAATCTAACACAGAGTGGGAGGTCCCCACCATCGAGAGGGATCTTCATGGGTCAGCAAGGAGCCTAACCTGACAGAGCAGGCAAGCCCACCATCAACCTCAGATTCAGGGAGGTAGCCAAGGGCTCCCAGAGCTTTGAATTTCTTATTCAGAGCCAGAAGGGAGAGGGGACAAAAATGGAGAGGAAACTACAACAGACAATAGTTATGTTTCCTATAGTTCTTCCATATCCACGGAGGTTTCTAGGATCCCCTTTGGGTACCAAACTCTGTGGCTGCTCAAATCCTTTATGAAAAATGCTATAGCATTTGCATCCTTCTGTACATTTTAATTATCTCTAGATTACCCACAAAATCCAATACAGTGGAAATGCTACATAAACAGCTAACACAATGCTTAGGGGATAATAACATTAGAAAAATCTGTAATACTTAGTACAGATAGAAAGTTTTGTTGATATCTTCTATCCGCAGTTGGTGGGAACTGCTGTGATTGAGAATTTTGTGAACAAAGATTCTGGTATTCACATGCAGGCTGTCTGCGCACATGTATGTACATGTGTATATGCGTGTGTGTGTGTGTGTGTGTGTGTGTATGCTTTATCACTCTCAATAAACCCAAACTAAGCCTTCCACAAGAAATGGAATCTCTACCAGTTTTAGGCATTCCTTACTTTGTTGAAATCCTTTATCTCTGTGGCATAACAGAGGCCTCCTGTTGTGTCACACTGAGACAGAGTGATGGGCCTCCAGAAGTATCTTCTGGGTGTGGCGAAGGAGCCACCCCCGTGTTCCCTGTCCCCTTTTTATTCTATTTAGTCACTCCCTTTTTGAATAAGGGGCTTGTGTGCTATATTACATAGTCCCTTTGTGTTAAATTTCAAATCTAAATAAAATATGAGCACATTTTATGTGTGAATAATAAGGGCAGCCATGCAAAAAGGGCATCCTATAATGAAAGCACAGAGAAAGTGATCCTCCTGTCTAAAGTGGCCACGAAATTGAGCCTCTGCCTCTGGCTTCGGTTGGTTCGTTTAATGAGCTCAGACCATCTCAAGGTATCAATGGGCAGGGTGCACACAATGATATTCAGACTCCTCCTTCAGAAATGCTAAATGATCTGAGGGTGCTGCTGCTGCTGCTGCTGCTGCTGCTGCTGCTGCTGGAGCTATGGGCAGTCATACTACATACCATAAGGAAGGGTTCCAGGTCATCTGGGCACGTCCAGGCAGGGTCTCAGGCTTCACCCCTACTTCTAGAACTTTCCTAAACCAGTTGACCTTATCACGGTACCTTCGTCCCCAACACAGTACTAAAGTGAAACTATTTGAGATGAAACAGGGAGGGATAGATCAAAATCGTGCTTTCTCCCGAATTAAACTGCTCTCTGATCGTTCACAGTTTAGATTTTTGTTACGGTGGCTTCCCCATAACATGATCCATTAGGAGGCTCACGTGTGGTTATAAACCAGTTTATGTAAGTGATATTTTTTTAACAAGCATCCAAGTCTTCCCTTAATTTAATTCAGTACACCATCAGTCATGTAATGTTACTCCCTAGGATTTAATTTCACATTTTGGGAGATGAATTAATTCTTTCGGGCCACTGGGTTGCAATTTAGCTAGCGTATTACAGCTGGAGCATGGTATGTGAACTTCACTGATCTAAATAACCTAACTTTCCATGAAAAATTTATTGACAGAGTAAGCCCAACTGCAAAACTTGCGTATCAGAGGTAATTTTGGTAAGACGTAAAACTGACTGATTTCATTAGTTTGGTCCCCAGCAACAAACCCATCCCGCCCTGCCCTCCCTATTATTTGGAAGGGGCAAATTCCCTGTGGCATGATGTCATCTTACTACTGTGAGGAAGCTTATAAGACACTGTCTATTTTTACCTACTGGTATGGTGATAGCTGCCTTATTTGAGATAAAAACTTACCAGAATTAACAATTAATGCTGTGATGCAATCGGAGGATAAGACCAACCAGGTCATTGGTAGTGTTAATGGATGCTAAAAATTCAGTCAGCTGCCTGGCAGGGTAGGAGGAGCGACAACTGTTTCTTAGTCAGAGTCATCACTTAAGATTTGAATGCCGGCTGGGTGTGATGGCACATGTCTATAATCCAGCACTCAGGGAGGCAGAGGCAAGCAGATCTCTGTGAGTTCAAGGCCAGCCTGGTCTACAAAGTTAATCCAGGGCACCCAAGGCTACACAGAGAAACCTTGTCTCAAACAAACAAACACACACACAAACAGACCCCAGTACCTGAACCTGTGGAGCCCTGGGCTTTGCCTGAATTCTGTGGCTTCACTCCTGCTAGCCCACCACTCGATACTTTCTTCTCCTCACATTCTGAGTCCCCTCCTTCTCCTTTACCTTTAGCTGTTTAGCTGTCTCCTATTATGAAATAGAAGTGTATTGTCTATTTTTAGTGAAAGAGTTAGCATTTTAATTTTTAAAATTTAATTGACATTTAAAAAATAAAATGAATGTTGTGATTTTTTTGTTTGTCTGATTAGTGGCAAGGATTTAGTGTTTTGTGCTTATCTTCTTTCAAAAAAAAAAAAAAAACTGTGAAAGTCAATGGCCTTCAACACCAGCTGTATTCAGCACCCCCTCCTCCAGTATCTAATAAATTCATGGGGATTTCAGCGGGTACAGTGGCCTCCGGGTTTTACTCAGATGTTCTAACTTAGGGTAAGCTTCTCATTCACTAACAGGTGTGGCAATATTTTTCATAATAAAACACCAAAACAAAACACTGGAAGCAAAGCCAATTATAGTAGTCTTATTAAAGAATTAAATGTAGATTCTAATTTGAAATAATGAAACAAACTAATAAATGGAAGGAAATTAAGAGCTAAGCATACCGCAACGACCTGAGCGAGCCCCTGTGCTCACACAGTGAAACCAGATGGCAGCAAAAAGGCAGACACTTGTTTGACATGCTCCATAGGCGTTACATGAGGGCACATGGGTTGAGTTATGTGTGCTGTTTCAGCCTGTACTCATTAATTCTTAACTTTTATTGGCTCATGCCTCCACTTCCATATGATTTTTTAATGTTTTTAAATTAAATTTCCTTTCTATAATGGTAGTAGATACCAAAAAGTATAAATAGGACCAGTTCTTCAAGTTACTGTACAGTTGACCATGAACTTATAATGAAACCTCATTTATGAATCAGGCTGTTTTCGTTTTTATCCAAAATAATCACTATATTGACAATTTATGCATTCATGGGTTGTGGGTTTTACAAGGAGCTATCACATTTTTAATGCCATTTAATCCCCATAACCTTGATATGACGTAGGCTTTCACTGCAGATGAGTTTAGGGAACTAGCCAGAGGTTATGTGGAGAGAACACCGGGATTAATTCCCCCCTCCACTCGTCTTCCACGCTTGTGCTAGGACTCAGAACCCCAAAGCAAAGCAGGAGAAATCAGTTCTGGCCCATTCCCCTTATTTGCAGTGCGAGAAGGTGATTTCTCATCTGGAGGGCCAGCTTCTTTTCTGAACGATTGAAGATAAAGGATGGTGACTGTCACTGTGTATATTTTATCATTTTGGGAAATTGCAAAGATCCTATGTTCTATTCCAGGTTCATTAAACTAAAGGGCCTGGTAATTTAACCACTCTGGTATTTTTCAGGGCTCTATCAGTACACTTCTGCCAAAAGCCATTAGATTTCTCAAGGGAACTGAATAAATACTCACCTTGTCTGTCAAAAACAACCCCAGTCTGTCCTCTGCCGTAACCCATAACATATATAAACACACTTATTAACACACACAGGAAACCAGACTATAAGCGCTACTGGCTTTTCGGTTCATTTCTTTTTAGAGACCATGCATTCCAGCAGGAGCTTGGCATCAGATGTTATATGGGAAAGAAATAAGGTGATGTCTTTGCAATTACAGGTAGCAGATGGCTACCTGCTAAAGACGATGCCAATCCAAATATCATGACTAAAGCTGCTTGTCCTTTGATATGGCCAACTGGATTGAGTAAATATCCAGAGCTAGTAAATTAATACTATATAACCTTCGGGGAAATTGTGGTTCTAGAAAGAGCAACGGAATGGGGACAAGCCAGAGATCTCAGTTTTGAGTGACTGTGAGGGCAAAAAATAAATCAACGGGCTTTTTTGGTTCTTGAGATACTGGGCTAAAATAAAATGTTGTCACTGTTCAGTGGCTGCTAAGAAAGTGAGTTTGGGCTATTGATTATATTCATGCCCTGATAGTGAAGAGCTGATTTTCTTCAAGGTTTCTGGGAACCCCTGTTAGGATCATGGGAGTGCACTAGGCAGCCATCTTGTTGAAACTGGTCCACACCTAACAGAAGTTTCATAAGGTCATTATCCTAGCTGTAATGCCAGCTCTGTAGCACACGTTTTCAGTCCCATCAGCAAAACAGATTTTTGTATCCAGTCAGATGTGGATTTCAAGAAACACTAACACAATTTAAATTAGCATTTACCAGTATGGATTTATCAGCAAATGTCTTTAAAATTCTAAAAGAATATAATGAATAGTCTTCGGTGGCCTGGACTATATTTTAGAAAAAATAAGAGCAAGATACATTTTTCTTCTATAACAAAATCACTCATGTGTGTGTATGTGTGTCCAATAAGCTTCTAGAATGTAAATGTTTATTATTCTTAGTTCTATATATATGAAAATTTGGAATTACTATCTTCATTCATTGAAGACAAGTTTATAAGGCTAAAAAGAAACCCATTCAGTTGTGACATTTGTCTAACAATATGTTAAAATCTTTGCCAAGGAGCCTGTTTACTATTCGTCACTCTCAAGGATGCTCCAAGAAAGTGCTTCATAATTAATTGTAAGTGGAGAAATTGGGATGATTTTTTTCTTTCTCTTTTTTTTCCTTCACATCCTAGAAATAAATGATTTTAGTCTGTCTCTAAGCATGATGCCAACCAAAGCATTACTTAAGGAGTCCATTTGAATAAGAGGCTTGCCGCTTAACTCTCTCCTGGAGAAGGCATTTGTCAGGGTTTTCATTAACAGGTGCTTATGAAACAAGGGAATCGCCTTACCGTCCACTCAGGGATGAAAAGAAGGGCACCACATGTATTCCCAGTGGGTCTCCTTCCCCAGAAATCTCCACCGCTCTTGTCATATCACTGGGGCAGAGCAAAAGAGGAACACAAATGCATTAGGTAAACACCAGATGAGGTGCACTAACCATCACAACGCCCTCCCCTGACTGTATCAACTGCTGTAACTTCAACAATTGGGGTAGGTCAAAAGAGTGCAGGGCTTGCTGGTGTGTTTAGAAGGGCCACATAATATGCTCGTTAGAAAGACTCCCTAATTTCTTTCTTGAATCTTCTTTGGAAAGAGAAAGTTGGGCAATAACTCAATAAGAAAACAGCTTCCCATTTAATCTGCACAAATCAACAGACAGAAAAAGAGGCTTGCAGGGTGAAATCTCTCCCCGATGAGACTTTCTTGAAAACAACTGTACAGACCATAAACACACAGTAATAAGTCTGCCTATGCTTAGGCTTAAAGTTGGAATTTTTCCCTCCCAAGAAAAGGGTAAAAAAGAAATAAAATTATTTATTAGAAAATGCACTGGATTGTGGTTTATTATAGCAAGGAAGCCACAGTTGGTAACACAATTGGGCATGTTCAAAGCAATATAAATCAAAGCTTGCATCAGTGGTACTCAATGGAGCAATTCCAAGTTTTCACCTCCTGGTTTATTTCTTTCTTTCTATCTTTAAGGCAGAAAGAGAGTTTGCAAAAAAAACCCAGAGAAAATGTATTATAGAAAGAAATAGAAAGTCTGACCTGCCTAACCTGGCTCAGATTACAGGAAGGATGAGCGAGAAGCACTAATGGGGAGTGTGTATGACTGAAACGCAGAAGGCATCGGAAGCCTCGAGTCATAGGGAGTGGAACTAATAAGTTTTTGTAAAGATGAAAAATAATAACTGTGAACAATTATTGGCTCCTTTAATCCCAGAGAGAGAAGACAAAATTGCCAGAGGAAAACGATAAAGTTGAAGGAAGCATCCCCTTTATGGAAATTGTAAACATGTTTCTATTGTTTTCCATTCACGTGAAAATGACCTAAAACTAGATGTCAAATTAAGAGCCACAGCTGCCTCAGATACTTTTCCACTCCTAATTGAAAACGGAAAAAATTCGGCTCCTTGCTGGAAAGTTGAGAACAGCATTAAGAAAACAAAGTGTCTGATGAATTTACTCTGCATGGATTATTTTTTAAATTATCAGCAACCTAAAATAAATACATTAAATATATGCTAGTCAGTAGATTTGGCTTATTGTTAATGTGTTTTCCTCGCAAACCTATTACCAGTAAGAACTAAAATAATAATAACAACATAAAGGCAAGGCAGTTGCTAGCATTTCAGGGAGACGATGCAATTTCAGAACTGGTAATACATTTCAAATGATCTTCATTCAGATATTGCTGAGGCACCCAACTTGTTCAGTCAAGCAGGCTATATAAGCACAGGCCTGCAATAAAAATCACAAACAAAAGTACTTGTTTCTATATGAGTGATGGGCAAGCATATGAGCATAGGTACATATGAATTACATAGGTACATATGAATTACATAGGTACACTAATGTTCAGTGTAAGTCCTGAAAGCAAAACTCTCAGTGGGCACAGAAACTTGTGTAGATTTTGATGATTTGATATAGTAATTTTAATATAAAAATAGATTTTCAATTAAATTTAAGCACTGAAAGAGGACCAACTCCAATGATACTGATTTAATAGTTGAAAAACTGAGACAAAAACTCTTTTTTAACCATGAAAACGTAACTATCTTTCTCTTTATAATTTTTAGAGTTTTGCCCACCAATTTTGTCCTTACAAATATATCAAGTATCCATATACCAGTGGACATCACCCACACTTAATATAGAACCTATAATATATTAATGTTTAGGGCAAATTACAAGATTTCATCTCATAAATGGCTTTTATAGATATTGGCTTCCATGGAATACTTTTTTTTCTATTTTATAAATTTTTCTTGAGGTCTACTCAAAGCCTCTCTTTTAAAACATAATAAATTCAGTGCATAATACTATTTTAATAAATATTAATCTTGTGTTTTTATAATCAACTAAGTAAATCTTATGCTTTATTCTTATTAAAAACTACTAAAATTGGAGCAGATGCAGTTTTAAAAATTCATTTCTATATGCAATTTTCTTTTTGTATATTTCAGGGTAAGTTTCTAATTTTCTGTAATACACAGCAGTCATAATCCTTCAACTAAGATTCTTAACAACCTTTAGAGTACTGAAAAAAAAACTTATATTCGAAAAAATCACCATAGTATATTTGCAATTTTATAAACTGTGATAAATATGCAAACCATCACTAGAAATTAGATCTGCTTTTAATAAAGACAACATTCAAATATTTACATAGATCATGCCATAATTTTATAAAATGTTATCCGTAAGTTGTTTCAAAAAGCAAAGAAAGGCATTTGACTTGTGATGTCACATAGATAAGTTCACATATTTTTATTGTTTGTAAGGAGAATCACCACCATTTTGTAAGTCCCTGACGACGTCGTGTAGAAAAGTTTGTATGAATATGCCTTATGGGATATAAACACAGCCAGAGGGACTGCACACACTCTTATTTGTAAGATAAAATTGTAAGATAAAATAAATCTTACAATACCTCAATGCATAGCTCGATGGTGAGATTTTTACAAAGATGTGAAAACATGCTGCTCATGTTATTTGTTTAGATAAGTCCCAGAGTGCGATCTGAATTTGGGGAGCAATTGTTCAAGTTCAAAGGACAGTGCTGAAGCCATGCCACAGGAGTTGGTAAGTAAGGTGGACCAAGAACAAGGTGGAAAGGATATTCTAGAAGTGGAAGAAAAAAACACACCCCAGCAACAGACAAAAATGTGACCTGTGCGAGGCGAGGATCACAGCACAGAGAGGTGGGTAGTGCTCCCTGCAATCCAACCAGTTATTCTGGGAGATGCTCACAAACATTGGGTCACCGATAGTAAGCTAGCTGAATGCGATAGTCCATGCGAAAGACCTGACGCAATAATCACTGGAACCAGCCAGTGCCAGGGTAAGAGCTCAGGACAGAACTATGGGCGAAGCTGCAGATCAGTGGACCGTGATGAGAATCTCATTACGCACAGCTATTGTGCCAGGGTTAGGGACTAAGTACTGCAACTGGTTTCTGTTGACAAAGAAGACCTGAAGCTTGAGGCAGCTGATGCAATGTGTGCTGCAGATGTCGGTAGGTCTGATTCCGTCATCCCAAGACAAATGGACAGAATGGACAGCATGAATATTTCCCAGCAGTCTCGGTTGGAGAGAAAGGATTAAAGAAAAGGGACAATATTTTACCTCTTAAGGGTGACTATGAGTCCAGTGTCTGAGTTATTCAAACCAAGATGCCAAGCCTCAGTTTCCTTGTTTCTGTAACAAGGACACTGAGATTTGGGACTACGCCCTCCCCCAAAGTACCATCCATATCAAGTAGAGTCAGGAGGCAAAGTGGGACCTGGAGCAGGAGTTGGTGATCTCTTTGGCACAGAAGTTTCTAAACCCAGGGCCCTAATGATGTAGATCAGAGGAGGATAGTACAGGATGAGGAGAGGAAATCAGCTGAGATCAGGAAATTCTTCCTTAGGGAGGCAGCACTGAGAAGGTAGGTACCCTGATGGACAAGTGGGTTTCCCACTAGACAAGGTAAAGGCGAGACAATCAAGAGGGCAGGCATTGGATAGGAAGCTACACGAGATGCTGAAGGAGCATAGCCTGTGGGCATACTCATTACCCATAATATTAGAGAGGGAGGGGGCAAAGAGGAGGGGACAGAGGAGTAGGAAGAAAAGAGGTGGGAAGATACAAGGAGTTATTTCAATAATCCTACATTTGTTGAGATTTGCCTCATGTCCCAATATATGGTCTTTTTTTTTTTTTTTTTTTTTAAAGAAACTCCAATTAAACAATTGTTTGTGTATTCTGCAGTATTTGGGTAAAACATTCTTTAGATATCTGTGAGGTTCGTTTGATCTGTTTCGTCATTTGACTCTGATGTTACTCTGTTTACTTTTTGTCTGGATGGCATGTGGTGACAGCTGGGCGCTGAAGTCATCTATCATTACTGTGTTAGAACTAATCTGGGATTTAATGCCTAGTAGTATGTATCTTATGGAATTGGGTACACTAGGGATTAGTGCGCTTATATTTAGAATTGTGATGGGCTTTTGGTGCGTTATTTCCTTGTTCACAATGAATGACCTTTATCTCTTATGGTTAGTTTTGGTTTGGTCTACGCTGTCATACATCAGGATACCATGCGTACTTGTTTGCTGGTTCCATTGGCTTGGGGTGCATCCTTCATTCTAAGTCAGTGTCTGTCCTTGAAGGTAGATGTGTGTGTCTTGCCAGCAACAAAAAAGATGGATACTGTTTGTTAACCCAATCTGCTAACCTAAGAGTTTTGAAAGGGAAGTGAAGATGTTAATATTTATAATTATTGAAAGGTATGCATTGACCACAGGGATCTTATCGCTTTGCAGGTTGCTTTCTTTTCTTTTCCTTTTTTTCCCCCCGAGTCAGGGTTCCCTGTGTAGTGCAGGTAGCTTTCTTAGTTCTGCTCTACCTTTCTGTGTCCTCTGTCTTCTTCTTGTAGCCTATTGTGTTTAGTCTTCTCTTCAGACCACAGTATTCTTCCCAATAAGGCTGCTCTGGTGGACATGAATTCCTTTCATCTGTTTATGATAGAAAGGTTTTCTTTCTCCTTCATCTATGGCAGCTGTTTAGTCAATTACAGTTGTCTTAGTGTGTGTAGTCATTAAGGGCTTGTACATTTTAATTAAGAAGTCAGCTATTAGTCTAAAGCAGCTGTTCCCAACCTGTGGGTCAAGTCCCCTCTAGGGGTTGAAAGACCCTTTCACAGAGTAGCATATTAGATATCCTGGGTATCAGATATTTGAATTATGATTCATAATACTAGCAAAATTACAGTTACAAAGTAGCAACGAAAACAATTCTATGGTTGGAGTCACCACAACATGAGGAACTGTATTAAAAGGTCACAGTGTTAGGACAGTAGAGGACCACTGTTCTAAAGGGATTGGTTTATAAGTGCCTTGTAACTTCTCTCTTGCAGCTTTCACTGTCCCATGTTGTTGTTGTTGTTACTTTTGTTGTTGTGGTTCTGTTTGTTTCATGTTTTAAGTGTAATATGTATGGGAAGTTTTCCTTACCTCTGGTCCTGTCTACTTGGTATCCTTTATGCCTCTTTTCATCTATAGGAATCTCTTTTCCTAATTTTGGTAAATGTTCTTCTATATACATACACAGACACAAACAAAAATAAATATTTTAAATTCTGTGTCTTGACATTTGTCTGTTGTTCTCCTGTGGTACCATTGATTTGGGACTGATGGTCTTTGTGGACATGTTGGCTTTTCATACTATGTTTTTGTGATGGAACCTAGTGCCTAGAGTTAAATTGTTGGTTGTATCTTTTGATATGAGTTTCTAGTTCACCTTTGATGAATAGGGATTTGGTTCTGATTCTGCTGTTAGCCTCACTTGGCTAGTTTTAGATTGGGTAGGATGTATTCTCAGTCCTTCTGTCACTTGGTTTGATTCAGGAGTGGGATGTTAGGGTGACTGTAATTCATCAGATACTGGGAGGTACTAGGGTTTTAACTGCCCATATACAGCTTCTTCAGTAAGGTTACAGGGCAGGTGATGGGGTAAGGATGAGGGGTCTTAGCACTGGAAGACATGTACCTGGGCGCTTAGGCAGGTCCTGGGACAGACATCAGAACAGACCAGTGTTGGAGGTGGGTCTTGGCACCCATGCTATGTCTGTAGCAGCTTGGATAAGGGCCCAGAGTAGGTAGCGTGGCAGGCCAAGGAGTTTTACTGGCAACCACATGTACAGCTACTTAAGCAAGGTCCCAGTGAAAGGTTTATACTTGATTATATAGAAAACGGGCACTCAAAGCATCGGTACTGAGGAGCACTGTGATAATTGCTGCAGTTTAGAAGGAATTACCTGGTAGTTATATGTAGGACCAACCAAAAAGAGAAAAGATCAGGGAGAGTCCGGCATTTGAGAGATATTAGTAAGTTTTTGCAACATTATTGTGTTGAGGGAATATAGGCTTAAATACTTATTTATGAATAAAGCATGAAAACATCAGGGCGATGTCAAGATATTTTGATCTGGACTCTGCAAATTACTTGTCTTTTGGACGGCTGTCATGGACAAAGAAGGAAAGATAAAACACGATGGAAAAATAGGCAGGTCTAGAAAATGTAAACTTGGGCAACTGGAGCTGAGCAACAAGGTGAGGTCTGAAATGTCAAGGGAATCAGAGAGAAGGGAGGGTCTTCTTTACATATGGCTTGCTACCCAAGTGAGGCTTTTTACTCCTTTGTATTTTATGATCAAAGTGAGAGGACTGGCAATTCACAGGACATACATAATATAAGACTATTTAGAGAACACCCTTTTACCACCTTTTAAATTCATAGCTATGCTGATGACTCATTGAGCGATTTGTTTTATCCATTCAGTCAATCACTTAACAAATATGCTCCTCTTATATTCCAAGACCTGGACTGCGTGCCAGAAATGCTTTTGAGGACTCAGTCTTGTTTGGGATAAGACAGAGTTACCATGAACTCTAGCATGTGTAATAATGATGAGAACACTTACAGTAGCAATCAGTAATTATTCAGCCTTTCATTTAGCAGTGTGCTAAGTTAGCTGCCTGTAATGTACCTTAATTAATCTTCACAGAATCTATGTGATCATAAAAGTCATTTTCCATATGAAGGAAATATTTTAGAAATGTTCAGTAATTAGTCCAATAGTGCCCAGGTAGCAAGATACAGAGCCAATGTTCAAACCTAGACCTTATCTAATTCAAAGGATTTTGAAGGAACTGCCAAGTAATGCAGTTTAGAATGTCTTACTCAGTTCTTATATGTAGGCTCAATTAGAGAAATAAGAAGAGGTTAACATTGGAGAGGGGACATGGTCAGTTATTGCAATACCTTAGCTAAGAGGTGACAAAGGCTGAAGCAATGCCTACGGGCATGTGATAGGTGTATGTCATTTTGATATGGACTCTACAGATTTACTTAGCTTCCGTGCTGCCTACAAGGAAGTGAGACCAACATCTTAATCTTCTGCCAAGATCTATGGTCTGCCAAGGCTTCCCTTCCACAGGAGGATGCTGACGACATCGATCAGCTGTAAGTGGCTTCTAACTTTGGTCTTCCTATCATCTGTACCACCTACAGCAAGTAAATATACTCTGCAAGCTTCCCACAGCAGCTGAACATTCCATCCTGTGAAAATGGTCCTTATCTTCTTTTTTGAGTATATTAATATTTTTAAAATATTTTATTATTTAGAATATCACACACTGATATAATGTAATATGATCATATCTACTACTATCCACACCAATCTTTTCTCCTCCCAACTTCATGTCTGTTTGTCTTTCCTTTCTGATATCACACTAAGTTTAATTACTGTTGTCTCCATGTGTATGGGTGTGGAGTCATTCACTGCAGCCAGTGGCATACCCCGAAAATAGAAAGACTCTCTCTTTCCCGAAGCTACTGCTTACCAATAGCTTCTCATTAAAGGCTGCTCTCAACCTCATCAGAGAAGCATCTTCCACCCCCACCCCCGCCTCACCCTCCACAGTGGGAGGCAGTCAATGAATAGATGCAGAGTTGGTCAGAGTGCTAAGAGTAAGGTCCTGAGCAGTCAGCCCTGAACTGGGCATCTTCGCCAACAAGTTTTCTCAACCCAGCCTCGGGGAATATCGGAGAGGCAGAAAGAATGTTAGAGGTGGTGATGGAGAGGAGGGCTGTGAAATGCCATCTTCTAGACAAGGCATGGCCATTACATAAACATGCAGCAGCTGTGGGTACCTGCTCAAAGCCTATACAAGGTCAAAGCAGCCAGCATTGTGTCACAGATGAGAAAGTGCTCTGCAGGCCCCCCTCTTTACTGAAGCCCTCTGAGCCTCCAATTCCACAGTCCGCACTCGCAAGGAGTTTGCACTCAGTCTATATGCTGAGTTAGGTCTGCACTGATTGCAGCTACATGTGCCATCACTAGTTTCCCTGTGCAGGTTCTGTAGCATGAAATCAAACCAAGGACTCACAAGGTGCACATAAGCAGTGGGTTGATATGGACTGGGCCTCTAGTTGCTAGTTGCTCTGAATTGTAGTTATTTACCAAAGACAACAATAAGAAACACTAAAAGGGCTATGTTGAAAATTATATAATAAACATATAATTTTAAAAGTCATTCATGATATTTCTCTTAATTACCTGATGTTTCTCTCAGTTACCTATAACCAGAAAAAGCTGAATGAATTTTTCTCCTGAAGCCCAAAGTAACATAAAGTAAAATAAATAACACAAAGCAAACAACTGAGTGCCACATGATGGGTGTCCATGCAGCATCTTGCTAAGATGCTGGGAGAAACATTTGCCAAAGCTAATAGCGAAAAAAGTAAAGCCAAATAAAACCGGGATGGTCTATCCAGTTTGGCTATATATAAAACAAGTGTACCAGCTTCTAAAATGTGGGTACCCTAGAAACAGTCTTGCCTGGATGCTTTCTATTATATAATTCACTAATAAAAATTCCAAATGAAGAATAATTGTGGTCATATGGCCAAAGAAGGCGATTTCATGCATTTGACTGGCACCTATCAGTGAATGAACTTAATAAGGAAATATCGTGAACGAATGAGCAGCAGCTGTGGCAGCATCTCTTTCTACTGCTAGAGTTACTACTGGAGAAATGCAAATTGACTTTCCTGATGTCAAATTGAAACAGCTTTTTGAAAACAATGACAAATAATGGAAACTATACAAGGTGATCCTCCCCAATCTAAAAATCTCCAAGACCAAAATGCTCCAAAACATGAAACTTTTTGAACAGTGACATAATGCTCCAAGAGATTTGCATTTTTCAGGATCTTAGTGGTTTGGGATTTTGTTTTTGTTTCTGATTTGGTATACTCAACAAGTATTATGTACATAAATATTCTAAAATTTAAAAAAAAACCTATACAACTCTGAAATGCTTCTGATCCCAGGAATTTTGTATAATTTTGTATAGGGATAATAAACTTTCAATAAAGAAAATACAATAATAATATCAACAGACTCAGACACAAGGCTCACTCTGACCCAAGCACTGTTCACAATCCTTTATATAAGTCATCATATACAAAAATCCTATTACCAATATTCTGAAGAGGTTTTATTTTATTGTTTTTAAGTCTCTATGTCCTGGAGGCTGGCCTTGAGCTGTACAGTGGAGGATGATGCTGAACTTCGGATCCTCCCTACTGCCTCCATTTCATAGACCAGAAACTAAGGCAGGGAAAGATGGATGAGTAGAGAGGTACGGTTTGTTTCTAGGCAGTACCTACGGCTGTGACATCAGTGATAAGAACTTAGAAGTGCAATAGCTGACTTCACATAATGAGCCGCTTTCGCTAATAATATGAACAATCCTGGATGACAAAGCAAATTCATTTCACAGGCACCAAGTAAAGAACTATATGGTTGTATAAACACAACCCACAGCAGTGCTCAGAACTAGAGGAAAAGCAAAGCACTGAAACACAAAGAACTCTGAAGAGCTCTATAAACTGCAAGGAAAAGACAAGAAAAGCAATTTTCAAATCCTGGTTGCTCAGGAGGGAAATAAGGCTGGCACTAGAAATCTAGCCAGCCCCCTGGGGGCAGTGAGGTCATGGACCTTGGATGAGACCTCACCAGCCACACTGCTAGAGCAGCATAATTCCTAAATGACTTCTAGATCTTCTTCTTAGGCTCATAAATAAGTGTAGCTACCATCCCCTCACCAAAGAAGTTTCTCTGGGCAGCAAGTGGAGACTTGCAGAGAGCCATAACTGGACACAATGCAAAGATTAACAAATGGTGGTGAGCCAGACCCAACTTATCAGTAGCATGGTTCCTCAATCTGTGGCTCAGGGCAGAAGATTGTGGGGGCCAGAATATAAAGAAGTCTACTGTTAAGCTATCTCCCCCTCGAAATGGCTGCATAACCAGGACCATAATACATGGCAATATCAGTAGATAAGAAACCACAGGCTGGCTTTGACTGCTGAGACAGGAAGGATTGGCCTCTCCAAGGGATGCACGCCCTCACTGGTATTCATTATAAAGTAGCTAGCCTTAAAACTATATACACAGACAGCAAAAAAAAAAAAAAAAAAAAAAAAAAAAATAACATGGCTTACAATACAGATACATACATCATGTGTGTGCACCTGCTCGGGCCAGGTGTATGTACATGTACAGCCATGTATAGCAATGATTTTTGAAGAGGAGGAAGCCATCAATGTGAGAGTGGTCCTATAGGAAGGTACAAGAAGGAGACCTGGGAGAGGATAGAGGTAGGAGAGTCAAGGGGGACAGTGATGTAATAAACTGCATCCAAATAAAATGTAAAGTAAATGAACAAAATCCGGATGCAGAAGAGTGTTAGAAGCCTCAAGGGTTATTTGTGTATCTGTGGTTTTTTCAGCATAGTTCTCACATCTTATGTAAAGAATGGGAGATTTGAACAGGTAATTGACGTTTGAATTGAAATGTGCTTTATTACACAGTTCTACTTTCTTTAGTAATTCCTACAAAATCAGAACAACTCAAATCCATTACAGAAAACAATGCCAAATTTAAATAAATAAGAACAGTCTATATTCATAAGGAGAGTACCTCAGTGCATCCTTCATTCTGTGCGGCGTTAGTAGCCCTGTCTCGTCACCATTCATAATGTCTCTGTTTTCCAAGCTCTGGGTGGAATCCTGGAATGAAACAAAGTGACAGGTTGTCGAGAGCTGCACAGAGAGAATTGAAGCTTCGGGCAAAACAGGTCGCACGAGGTGGGAAGTAGCTTCAGTCCGGATAAAGACAGTCTCCTCCTGTTTCTTTTAAGACTGGAAACAGGTGTTAATCTTCTCAATGCTTTCAGTGTGCTGGCCTCTCCTATTTGGTTTCTGAAATGCCCAGACAGGCTGTTTGCACAAAGCTGGGGAACAAGTCTCTTAACTCCCGGTTACTCAGCCTTAGGTTTGGGGATTGTGTTTTAAACCAGTTTGGAAACAAGAGACTAAAAGAAGTCTCCAGTGCTAAGTGGTGAGAAAGGAGTTTTAATGACCTCTGTATGCTAGCACTTCCACAACACTGTGAAATGTAAGAAAATAATATGGAAAAAATGTTATCGCCTGGATGTCCTGGAACTTGCAGGCTGGTCTCGAACTCGAAGATCCACCTTGTCCCCCGAATGCTGGGATTAAAGGCATGCACTGTGACCATGCCCAGCTGTCCTGATTTATTTTTTTTTAACATGTATTTATTAGATTTGTTCATTTTATTTTTTTGAGTGAGTGTTTTGCTTCCATGTCTGAATGTGAACTGTGTGTGTGTGTGTGTGTGTATGTGTGTGTATGTGTGTGTGTGTGTGTGTGTGTGTGTGTGTGTGTGTGTGGTGCTTACAGAGGTTAGAGGAAGGCATCAGATACTGAAACTGAACGTATGGATGACTGTGAACCACCAGGGGCTTGCTGGGAATAAACCCCAGATCCTCCTCGAGAGCAAAACGTATTAGTGCATAGCAACATTTCAGACAGGTGAATGTGCTTTTGTGAAAGATGCTATTTCTTAATTCAATTTTCTAGTCTCCACATAAATAAAAAGAAGAACATTCTGTAAGGTTAAATAAGCCTTAATAATTCAGAGTAAATCACCTTTAAAAAGATAAATATCTTGAAATTTTAATGTTATTATTATCCTTAGGAAGGGCTTGATAAGTTCATACAGAACAAATAAGGCAAGATTGGACATGTTAAGAAAATACCTGGATGGAAAGATTTAACAGACATCTCGACCTGTGATGATCATGCCAAGAGAGTTGATAAGCACATTTCTGCCCAGATCATTAGCTTTTTATCTGTGCATGACAGTGAACCTCACATGCGGCTCCCACAGAGAGCAGAGCCTACTCTATTGTTTTCATAAAGCTGTGAAAGAAACTATCTCAAAACATTATGGATTAAAAACAAATATTGCATTATTCCTTCTAGTTTTTAAGAGGTGGGCCTTGGAAACCCTAGATGAGGCTAGAAATGAGATGTCTGCAGGACTGAAACTACAATCAACTAGGGAGCCTCCCATCGATGCTGCAGCGTGGCTGAACTCACATGAAGGATCACAGTATTCCTAGCCTGCTTTTCTCAATTCTGTTCCGTTAGTGATGACCATCCTCCTGCCAGTGCCATACAGCTCTGCCTACCTTAGCTTTGCATTAAGTTTTGAAGTCATGATGCGTGGCTCTTTCTGATTTGTTTTCTTTTTGCAAGTGGGTGCCTGTGCCTGTATTCTGGGCCTCTTGTCTCCAGTAACTTTAGAACTGCCGTGCCTATCAATTTCCACCTACGCTGAGCATTTGATAGAGAACACACTTGATCTATGCATCATCGTAACACTCTCCTAATGTTGAACATCCCTCCAACCCACAAGCATTTAACAGTTATAGTTAATTAAAACAATTTTTCCTGTCAGTTTTAACTCTAATTAGATATATATCACTAGAATGCTAAAGAAATACGGGGCCTATAGTATAAAGATTCAGATCTCTATCTTGTTTGCTTCCTCTCTCTTCCATGTGGAACTTTGTTACTGAGCCCTAACTCAGGAGAAGAATCTACTCTCTGGCTCTAACTTCTTGGAGGTTAAGACGTTTTTCCATCTCGTTTTAGTTATATGACAAGTAAAGGCTTTATTCACATCCACACTATACATGATGTGCTATGTATTTGGAAATGTCAATTGTGATTTCCAGTTAATAGAGAGCCAATTGCAGCGTGATAATCCGATCAAGGGATGTTTGTAGCTGACTACACCTTGAGAGTAATCATGTCAACACCTACACAGTTGAGGAGAACACGCACCGTGCTAGAGACATGCTGTCAGAGTGCTGCTGCTCTTGGAGTGGGATCTGAGGTAAATTCCCAGCGTTTGTGTCAGATGGTTCACAAGTGCCTGTAACTCCAGGGATCTGATCTGATACGCCCTTCTAGACTTACACGCGCTGTACACTTGCATGTACATTCACACACTCATACGACAAATCATTAAAACTAAAATACATTTCAATGAAACATATCTAAAGCTTAAAAGCTAGCATTCACATATAAAAGAAAACATGCAATGTTTGTCTTTCTGGGTCTGGGTTACCTCTTTTAGGATGATTTTTTTTTCTTCATTCATTTAACCTGACAATTTTATTTATATTAAAAACAGAATGATATTCATGTGTATAAATGCGCTGCCTTTTCACTGCCTATTTATCAGCTGATGGACATCTGGGCTGGTCTCGGTTTTTGGCTATTATGGATAGAGCAACAGTGAACGTGGATGAGCAAGTATGTCTAACGCATGACGTGGAATCCTTTCGGTATATGTTCAAGAGTTGATTATATATCTAGTCTCGTGGTAGGTTTATTTTTAGGTTTTTTGAGGAACTTCCCCATCGACTCTCACAGTTGCTGTGCCAGTTCACATCCCTGCTGATAACGACTAACTGTCCTCCTTTCTCCACATTCTCCCAACATGAGTTGTCATTTGTTTTAGTAGTCTTGGCCCTTCCGACTGAGGTAAAGGTGAAATCTCAAAGTGTTTTCAACTTGTATTTTCCAGACAGCCAAGGTGGTTTCACATTTTTTTTAAAGTGTTTCTCAGCCATTTGTTTTTCATCTTTTGAGAATTCTCTTGGTTATTTGTTTTCATAATGTTTAGGCCTCTCTAGTTCTTTGTATATTCTATATACTAATCCTATGTCTGATGTATAACAGATAAAAATTTTTCCCATCCTGTAAGCTACCTCTTTGCTCAAATGATGGTGTCCTCAGCAAGAAATAAATGTACAGCATAGCCTTTATGTCTTAGACAGTAGTCCCATTACTGTAAAAGTAACATAAAAAACTCTTTGTCTTGCTATAACTATTATAAAGTGGCAAAAACTATAGTACATCATCTCAGCTAACAGGCAGGGTTTGTCACTTGCCAAAATCACTCCTGTACATTGCAATAACAGAATCTTCCAGTATTCTCGAGGGATGAGGCAGGAAGGCAGATGCTGGAGGCAGTCCACAAAGACATAAAGCCAAGTCCAAATTGACTCTGACAGCACTCTAGCCCGACAGTGCTTCAGAACTTAGGGCAGAGACAGGTCATACAAAATCATTTTACCCTCAAACTTCAAAATTATTGGCACAAAATGATTAAAGCACACCTTAGGTTCTCTTTCAACACCCTTCATGATGAAATGAAGAGTCACGAACTCACATCTATCTAAAAATGAAAACGAAGATTTCCCCTTCATAGCTTACTCAAATAACTTGGAGGGGGAAAAATCTGTAAAAATCTTGACTTTTCAATTTGGAAGGAGAGGGACAAAAATAACTCTGAAGATGAAGAACTAAAAGGTTGACAAAATAGGTGCTAAACAGCCTCCATGTTTCTTAACCAGTGTGGAGAAATATTAATAATGTGACTTAAAAATCCTGAAACTTGCCTCTAGAGATAGAAACACAAAGCTTTGGAGGGCCTATATTTAATTTTTAAAATAAAAGCATTGCAACTTCTATTTTTAATGGTATATTAAAATTGTGGGTTAGGATGAGCTGCATGCACAGAATGTAAAATGGTATGCCATTGTAAAGCCCATCCTGTTTTCCCCGCCTTACAATCCTTTCCTTCCCACAGACCATGCCCAGCTACACTAAGAATACTCCTTATAGTTCCTATCACACCAGGCAACATATATGTGGCCCTCACAAAAAGACAAGCTTAATTACTACATTTTAAAAAGGACTGAACATTTTTAGCAACACTTTCAGGATTATGGGAGCATCAATGACAGCCAGAATGCGTTGGATTTAAATAGCCCTGTACTATTTTTAGCTTTAAAAATCAACACTTATACAAATATTCCCAAACCAATTAGCAGCAGCTGGAAAGTAAAGGTGTTTACATCTCGTTACCACTGTCGCTAAGTACAGCAAGTGCTCACAGGCTGCCAGAGAGGGGCCAGGCACCTGGAAGGCAACCTTTTTGTCAGAGGTCACCACAGTGTCAGCATCAGGCTATCACTCTGTCAGTCACAGTTTGTACAAGTCGCTGATTCTAACGGGAGAGAGTATATTACTCACCATGAAAAGCTCCTAAGATAGGTATCACACTCTGTGAGAAAAAAACAGGCAGAAGAAAAGACTACCTAAATTCTCACTGTGTTCCCCTGCAAAACAGTTTTATAGTTTGGTCATCATATCTAAGATGAGAGCTACAGCATGTATTTTTATCAATAGACACTTCCCTATGACTTACAGGCGGAGGATACATAGCCTTGCTGCCCCCTCCTATTTTTAACCATTTGCCCATGAACTACAACTGAGTTATGTCTCAAAACCTCCAGTGCATTTAAAAAAGAAGATTTGCATTCTGAAAAGCCAGCCACAAGTTTCTTCTGAAATCGCACATGAATTTTAGAACGAGAGTAAGAGCAACATTTATACAGCAAAGATCTGAACGGGAGGCTCCGTGCCTGGTGCTCATACATAAACATAATGTAAATTTTAAGATTAAAATTCTGGGCATAATTTCAGAATATTTGTTTTTACTTTTTATAACAAAAATATCTTGCTAAAGTAAAAACAAACTGCATTTGCTATGCACACATTTGGAATTAACATGCATCTCAGTAGTCAGGCATTGTTCCACGAACTGTACCTAATGCATGTTCTTTGTGCTGCAGGCAGGGCCTTGCTGTGGGTTTCTCTGTTGACTTTATGAAACCATCCCAAGTGTTTCAGTCTAAGCAACTCAACAGGTGCAGAGTTTCCCACCCAATGGACCCTGCTGTATTTTATACGTCTGTATCTAGAAATTATGAAAACATTTTAAATGCTGCATTATTAGTCGACTAAGTTACATTTCCCCTCCTTTATTCTATTATAACATGTAAACTCTAATAGGGGTCAGAAAAATCCAAAGTCTTGAGGAAACACCCACTTCTGGGCCCCACTCTAGAGTTGGGGCAACAGATATAGGCAGGGCCTGAGAGGTTTTATAACAAGCTTCTGAGGTTGCCAGTCCCTTAAAGAGAAAGCAAGTAGAAGCTTCAGAACACCGTCTGGCAGTGGTAGTGTAGGCCTAACTGCTGCAAGCAAAGCCATAAACAATATTAACTAAGCCAATAAAGAATGGTGCTAGCCTAGTCTACTCATGTTATACTTAAGGAAACAGAGACCCAGAATGGCAAAAGGACTCTGCCCTCTTATGTGCTACGGTAATGACAACGCCATGTTCCAGGGTTCTTTGCCATCACAGGCTCTTTGAGTATAATGGAAAGTATTTAAAGAATGCTGACCTGGCTAGGTAAGTGCTCTCCCACTGAGTTGTAGCTCCTGCTGTGGTTTCTACTACTTTGCAAACCCACTAGGAAAGTCATGCAGCCATGTCCCAGGAACACATTGGCTTTCTTTCAAAGTCCTCAAGATATTTCACACGTAGTTGGATGTATATTCCCTACAACCCTGGGTGATTTCTTGGCATTCTGATTTCAGTTTTCTACATGATCCTTTTCAAGAGTAAAAAGATCATGATTTGTCCGAGATGAAGCCAAGGGACAACAAAACAAAACCGCCAATGATTAGTTAAGTCCATTACCTTCTAAATTTCGATCTGCAATTTAATGCAAACATATTAGCTATATACCCATTATGATGACTAGCCTTCATTGCCAACTTGATTAGATTTCGAATCACCCAGGAGACGCAGCTCTGGTCATGTTTTTGAAGTGTTTCTGGAGGCATGTCTCCTAGGTGACAATGAAGACTAGTCATCATGATCGGAAGGACCAGTGTACAGTAGGTAGGATGCAGCGCTGGTCTCAGCAGAAGCACAGTTCCAGCTTAAGTGCTGTCACTGAGCTCATTTACCTAGGGAGCAGACAGAACATTCAGCCCTCAGTTTCCTCATCTGTACAATGGGTGAGAGCTTTCTCTGATTCATTCCAAGTAGAGCATGTCTTTGTTTAGTACACATTGAAACTGTGTGAAGTAGCAAGGCAAGCCTCCGCTGAGTAAACACACATACAGGAGTCATTCTAGATGCTTTGCTTGAGACACACACAAACTCTCCCCTCTGTGGCTATGAGTTTTTATTCTCTTAACACATTCATTTCTATGTCATTTTAGGAACAAATGTACAGTATGAAGAATACTTGAATGAAAACTAAAACTCTATCTTTAGCATGATTCCTTCCTTTTCTATTTTTTATTATCTTATGAACCTTTTCTTTTCTCTTGCTGCTAACAATAAGCACAATTAGAGTTCATTATTAATATTTCCCAGGAATCTAAATTACATTTGAGAAGACAAATGAAATTTAAAAATCAAAATCCTTAAACATGCATATTCTTTACATATTTTACCTGGTTAGGCTCTTGGTTGGTTTATCTAGGTTTGGTTTTTCTTATTTGCATAGATAAAGATTTATAAAGTGTCCTAAATAAATACAATACCATTTATCAAAACACTGCTGTGAGCTGAAAGTAAGGCTAGGGGGAGATCTGAATTCTGTTTTGGAAGATCTGTGGAGGCTAGACTACTGGGCCAGGTACCAAAAGCTAAAGGCACAACTGATTCAAAATCATCAGTCTTTAGTGAGGGCCAGCACCACAGGTTCTGTGATGCTCCCTCGCTGATGTGCAGGGACTGCCTGCTTTGCATCCCCCAGAGCTGGAGAAGTTCAGAAGTTCGGCAAGGCAATTCTTTAACCCGCTTTAATGCTCACTCCTTCTTTCCCCACAGTCAAGTCGCACTTTCAAAAGTGCCAAACCCGGAAGGAGAAAACAACATACATACGTCTACAATGCAAGACAAAGACAGACACGCTCATGCTCATCATTTCAATTTATAATCGGATTCTTCTCCTCCATCTGGTTCCAGCAAAAGTTCTACCGGTTTTTCCATATCACTAAATTTATGAAAACTGCTTACACCCAATGCTCAGATGAGCCACGGTAATATTTACTGCTGAAAGGTTAAAGATGCTGAGCAGCACGGCCATCCCCATAGGCTCAGCATAAACTCATAAAATACCTGTAGTCACGTGAAGCCTCCCCCACACCCACTGCCACCATAAAATACACCATCAAAGAGGCACTAAGGCTCAGTCTCTCTTTCACTTACTATTCCTTTAAGCTGAATTATATTTTCAAATATTTCAAGCCCAGGCTTGGCAAAATGGACAATTCAGCGATCCTAACACCCTAGTTGTAATTACAGAAAATCACCTAAAGCTGGTGGGTATTAAAAGGCTTGAAGAAGTAGAGAAATTCAACAAATAAAAAGTAGAGCTCTACCCTACCAATTTTCATCATGCTGAGTGAAATATATTTTAGTCAAGACTGGTTCTAGTAAATGCACTTTATACATTGGGAGCGACATTACACAAATTCAAGGGTTGCTTAGGAGTGGCCCCAAAACACAAGGACACATCATGACAGCCATTCATGTAGCCACAGACGGACTTCCCTGCTGGCCTCCCTATGGTAGCTTGCACCATGACCATGTGCTGTCCCAGCTTCCATTCTAAAGATACGTTCTATGTTTGTTTCAGCACCCACAGGGGTCAGGGCTCAGGGGAGTAAGAGGACAGGGAGGAGAAGGAGCAGTAACATCACGCAGATTTGTATGCCTGTTGTCCAGCAGCATAGCTTTCAAAATTCTCAAACTTAAAGAATCAAGTTTATGTTATAAAGCTCTTCTTATTTTACATATAATTAAATTTATAAGCTATCACAGTTCATGAATAAGGATATTCGAAGTACAGATTCCTGGTGCCTACATTCTGTAAGCATTTTAATCTCTTTTCGTGAAGCTGGAAGTTCCCCTCTCCTGCCTCATCCACTTGTTCCTTTCCCATGACCTTGTTCCAGTGTCATTCCACTCAATCATTTTGCCATTCAATTTGTCATTCTTCCATTTCACTTCCTGCTGCCTCTATTGGAGGTTCTTGGTTTCCAAAAACGAGTTCGCTAGTTTATAATATCTACTGAAAAACAAAATAGTATAACTTAAGAAGGAATTTTTTTTTTCAGACGGCATAAGGGGGTCTTGAAACATTTTCCAGAATGGCATCAGCTGGATGAGGGACAGCAGGAGAGGTACAGAAGTGGGTGGCCCAGAGCCTCCACCGCCTTGGGCTCCTACCTCATGTGCCCACAGCTCCAGATGAGATACAGATCTCTGAACTGCTGAAGAAGAACCCTAGCAGGTGAAGGAAGGGCTTGTTTTCCCAACTAAAGTAAACATAAAATCCAATGGTGAGTTGAGAGCCATCCTGTAAATGTGGCTGTAAACAAGACCAAAAGATATAGTGATCCCATGAAGAAATCAGCCTGCAATCGCATTTATTTCTTTTTCAGTGTTGTGGACATATTGATGGTTAAGCTTTGGGTACCAACTGGCTTACCATGAGCTGAATGGACGCCAACTGCTTTCCCATGAGCGACAGCCCCAGGGTCAGGCTACTTGAATTCTTTCCTTTGTGGATAGGATTGCTGATCCACTGAGAAGAGCTCACAGTTCATTTATGCAGAGGAAAACTATCAGTCCAGGGAAGGCAGTGCTTTCATCTGTTGCATTCATGGATAAGATTCAGAATTTAGAACAGTGCCCGCCAGGTAGTCTACACTCCTTTCTATATACAACTGCTATACAGAACACCCTGGCTTATGTGGCAAGTACCCTTCCATGCTTCCACACCTCCCTTGCCCCGCCTTTCTATCTTTGAGCACTCTGCACAGGCCTCTCCTCTCTATCATCCACCCTCTACCCTCACACCCTCAAGCCCAGGAAAGCACTGTGTGGCACTGAGCTCACACTAATAAATACCCTTACAAGTTGGCCTGCCTTGGTTCTGAGATCCCTGAGGTATGGAAGGCGTCACATCTGTCTCTATGACTCTGTCACTTGGCCTAAAGTAGAATGAGTGTTCCACTTGAGAGGTGTATCGACTTGGTAGAAATAACTTTTCCTTAAAGACTCTCAGGTAACTTTCAGGAGAAAAAAAAATATTTATGATGTGCATAGTACTAAAGTTTAACCTCGGTGTTCAGAATATTACACTAGACTCTATACCAGGAGGATTTGGAAAGGAAGATATCATTGCCTTTGCATTCAAAGCTGCACACTAGCTGGCACCATTGCCAGAGGCATCGCTGGCAAGAGAATTTAAAGTACAATTGAAAGCTGATCTTTATTTACAGATGGAAATAATTGAAATAAAAGAGAATGCACTGATTTGTACCCGGCTAGTTACGTTTCTTTATATATGCTCTTATATTTTATTTATTATAATGTATTTTAAAATGACTTTCATTATTTATAAAAATGTAGTTAGAGTAATATTTAAAACCACCTAAGTCCCACAGCGGCTAGACGCCTAGTTCAGTGGCTGCTGCCAACTGGGAAAGGAACTCACTATATGGTAGCTTCTTGATCCAGACCGGAAGGAGCTTCAGGATGGGGGTGGAGGCTGTGACTGGAGGCGGTCCCAGTGCCAAGCACCACCCGGTTCTCATCTCGAATTTCGTTTCATGATTGTTTTTGGCTTCCAGTGATGCCAGTTCAAGATATTCAGTCGTGGCCTAACTGAAACATCAGCAGTGTCCCTTTCTCCTCATTTTCTGCCTCATTCCCCCAACAAGCTGTCATCTTCCAGGAGCTCTTAAGCTTCCAAAAGTCCCCAGACCATATCTCATGGCTTTTCTGAAGAAAGCCCAGAGCTTCTTACAAAAATTCTTTCAAGGATTCTCTGGTCTCTAGAGTCAAGTGAGAGCTGGCTCTCCAGTGGATCCACACCATAGGCTGCAATGGATGGTGGACATGCCCATCTTCCTCAGCTGCCAACTGCAGCAGTTTCCTTCCATGGGACCTGATCTTCCCACCTCCCCAATATCTTCTCATCCCATTATCATCCCTGGCACTTCTAGATCAGTCTTGCACCCCATATTTAATTCATGCTTTACCCAGGTCTCACCTCACATCATGCCAGTAACTTCTACCTCCTTGGAGACCTCAAACCTTAACCTTAAGACCTTTCTCTAAGAGCCACTGTTTCCGAGACACCAAGGTAAACTCAGTCAGAGGCCACTAAGGCATGGGTTCCTGAGCAACCCTCCACCGTGACCGTAGCGGTTCTTCTTGCTGTGGAGATGCACATATGGGGACAGTCAGAATTCTGTCTTTACCAACATACACATCTGTATTAGGGTCCCACAGACTAAGCAGGGACACCAAACTGCTAGTGTAAATGTACATCTTTCACATGTGTACTAGCAGAGTGACTGCAACATGGAAATGATGTGGGAACGGGGCGATTAGTATCTATGGCCTGAAAGGATGTGAGCCTGGAATTCCACTGACTCTGCTGTTCACCTGCTGGTCAGGGTTACCATGCAGGAGAGAGGTACAGTACAAACACAGCCACTGCTACATCTTACTAAATGCATAACTCATGGCTAGGCACCTCCTAATGCAAATTACATTTCATGACGGCAAAATCACAACAGTACTCTATGCTCTTGTCCTCAGGTTTACATTAAGTCTACACCAAACGTCAAACGGAAATTCATGGGAGCTGGTAGTTACCTGCTTTTCACTACTTCATTAATTGGATACTTTGTTTAGAAAGTAAAACTTTGGCCTCTAATGCTTTAATCTTTCCCTGCACTCAGGCCCGGGTGACTGCTAGAAATATGTAGTGAAAGCATACTGTAATTAGATTCCTTAATTTACATTTTTTGAATTGCTTCTTTCTATCAGACAATGGCGATTTAATTTAAATGTCATTTCTAGATGAATCCTTGAGTCTCATCTAGATTTTCTAAATGGGCGTCATTAGTAGGCAATTCTGTAGGTTAAGAAATTTAAGCAATGAAAAGTGGAGAGTGAAATGAAATTATAATATACTGCTTCGTGTAGAATGCCTGCAAAGGAATCTCATTCTCTGCTTCCCTTCTGAAAGGCTTCAAGACCGTTACCAAGATCCAACAAACTTTCCTAAAGACAGGTGATGGGTGTGACTTCCGTCTCATGAATTATGACAGAAGGAAGCCACCTGAAAACAGCCTGAGGTTATGAGTTGTATCAGCTTAGTTCACAGTTCATATCCATCTTTTAAAAATATTTTCAGGGGCTGGAGAGATGGCTCATAGGTCAAGAGCATTGACTGCTCTCCCAGAGGTCTTGAGTTCAATTCCCAGCAATCATGTGGTGGCTCACAACCATCTATAATGTGATCTGATGCCCTCTTCTGGCATGCAGGTGTACATGCAGACCACTGTATACATAATAATAAATAAATACATCTTAAAAAATATTTTCAGTGGGTAAGAGAGTGTGTATGCTTTCATGTGAGGTCAGGTCCCCTCTGAGGCCAGACGTACCAGATCGCCAGGGGAGATACAGACAGCTGTCAGCTTGTCTGGCATGAGTGTTGGGTACTGAAGTCTGCTTCTCTGCCAGAGCAGAGCACGCTCTTAACCACCAAGTCATCTCCCATTCCAGTGAATCCTCATTTAACCTTTATTGCATGAATGAGTAAACAAGCCGAGCCACTGAGCCTGCTACCTTGTCATGTAGGCAAACATTCTATCACAGTCCTATCAGAGAAACATAGGCTTTTCCTTAACTTCATGAAAAAAATATCAACCCAGAGAGAAAGTATAATTAGTCACTTGGTTAACTGTCAGTTCACTGTAGTTCTAAGTACTTGAATATTTCCCAAAACATATTTTAATGAATAGCAAGAACAATAGCAAGAAATGGTTTACAAATTTGAAGAAAATAACTTTCAGATCAGTGTGAGATCACTTATATGATGCCATATGACATAACAAAATTTGACCTCAAATTAAAGAAAAAGAATTCTAACCCCATTTCTTGTGATCTGAATGCAACAGAGATTTCATTTTATTCCAGTTGTGTTAAGGTTTTCACCACAGCACCGGGCCCCAGTCATGGTGATATCCAGTCAGGGCTGTGACCTCATAGTCTACTGAACCACCAAGGTTGTACAGAGAAGTGCATGCCCCTGGCAGGTAAGGGATTATAAAGCACGTAGTGACAGAAGTGCCTCTCTTCCCTTTTCCTTACTTCCATCATAGCTGAGCACACGCAGGTGATATCACCATACAAAATCTCAGAAGATTAACATTTCAGTATTTGGCAGCAGAGGGAGTGATGCCAAGATACAAAAAATTATCAATTTATATACTTGAATGGAGTGATTAATTTTTCCTGGGTGACGTTCTTCTGAGGAATTATCAAATCGTTTATAATAAAGAAGCATACTCATTTTTTACTCGTATGTATATGCGTGTGCCTGCAGATGCAAATATATTTGCAGGCACATGGATGTCCAGGTGTGTGTGCACATTAAAGGGCAACTTCAGCTGTTAATCATTAGACACCTTCCACCTTGTTTTGTTGTTGTTGCTGTTGTTTGTTTGTTTGTTTGTTTTAGGCATAGCCTCTTTATGGCCAGAAACACATAAAATAATACTAGGCTGGCTGAACAGTAAGCTGAAGTGAGCTACCTCCCTCTCTCTCCCAGAACTGAGATTCCATGTGCACATCAGCATGGCCAAGCTATGAGTGTTTCTAGACATAAATGTTCAGCACTGAGGTTAAGGAGGGTTCTAGTTTTTGCAGTATTCTGAGTGATTTGCTTAATTAAGTTAGCAGTGATTCAAAGAAATCTGTATTGACACAAAAAGACTGAGAGTAAGAAAAGAACAACAACATAACAATGAAAGAATGTAAGTCAATAAATCTTTTATTGTAAAGATGTGAATTTATTTTACTATGTTCTCAGATTTTTTGCTTAAAAATAGTAAAATTTGAGGGTTAATTTTTAATTATCACATATATTTCTTCCTGTGCCTTTTTTCCCCGGTGTCATGGATTGGATCCAGGGCCTCACATATACTAGGCCAGACTAAGACCTGGACAAGCGCATTGTACGCTGTCTCTTTCTCTGCATTCTTATATTTATGGCCCACATGGTATGAAATTGGGCCATTAGCAAAATTGTTTTCACCATTATTTTCAAAACAATTCAGTCTTTTTCCAAAACCAGCTTATGACATTTCACTCATTATTTTACGAAGCAATATATTAAACTATTTATTTCCTTTTCATTCACCTGAATAATTTAATCCTCCATGTACTTTCATCCATCTAGACTTCTTGTCTCATCTTAATTAATTTTCTCATTTAAGCTTAAACCTGTCACATTTTAATTTTTCCTTCAAAAGGCACTTACTGTACAACTGTCAAATGCATCAGTGAGCATGTTTCAGTCATTGTCTTCAGTCTCCAATAGGGTGTTAGTGATAACGTCCCAGTGTGCATGTCTTACTGTAAAGACTGGGCAACAGCCCGAGTCGAGTCATACCTTTGTCATGGCGCAGACACAGTAGTCATTTTATTTGCAGCCAAAGCTCTTCAGGATCCCACGCCTGGCTCCGAATCACATTCATACGAATGCCTTTGCATACAAATAGCTCTAACTTTAGAACTGCTGTGGGTTGGAATAATTAGCTTAACCCAGTTGCCCCTATATTTTCTGCTGCCATATTTGAAGTTGCATTTTCAGAAGTTTCTGTGTATACATTCTGATCAGTATATGATATCCGTTTCTTTCTACCCCGAATAGCTCTGGTAATCAGTGTTGCTGCAAACCTGAGGGAGTTGTTTCCTGAAGGATGCTATTGGGGGTTAGTTGGCTGTTTTAAAGGTCTGGTATCAACACTGATGAAGAGTACGTCCATTCCAGGTTGCTCTCCCATACAAATCATCTCTCTTCAAAGCCTTTCACTTTTTCTTTACTTAACTAATACAATATCTTAAGAAAAAAAAAAAAGACTCCTAACTGGATTGTCTACATTACTGAATCTAGTCATAAAGCAGGTTTTATGACATTTAGAGGCCAAGTAAAATGTTTACTTTTTTTTTTTTTGTAATACTGAAGAGAACAAGAACAACAGTGACAAGAAAAAATTAAAGGTCACATGGGATGTTTGATGACTTTGTTTTAAGTGCTAAGAGGCTAGAAGCAGTATAAAAAGCCAAGCTCATGGCCCTTCAGCGTAAGGACCACTGATATAAAAAGAAGAAAGCAACCAGCAAATTTATACTTTAGGTCGTACATGATGGACAAAGAAGGATGACAGTTTTAATTAACAGAACAAGTGTTTTTGTGAGTTTTTTTTTTAAAGCTGAAAATACATAAATGAGAAGAAAACTCAGATCTATTCCCCAAAATACAGACTATCTTCCAGCGTCAGCGTGGATAGAGTTTTTAAACTCAGACGTTTTCTTTTGTTTTTATTATTAATAATTTCCTCATCAAAGAGGAGTTTTAAAAACACGAGAAAAAGGAAAAATTAAAATGCTTAATTAATTTTGACAGCAATTGTATTAATATGAACCGTTAAATTCCCTTGTAAGATTCTAGGCATCGGAGCTAGAGTAGGGCTGCCAACAACGCCCATATCTAAGATCTAAATTTCAATTATCTGCTGTATTTGCAACACCAAGCTCTACAGTGTGCCAGAAGGGATGGCTTAGTAGCTTTAGCATGTGGTTTTGAGTTGCTGCATTCCCTAAATTGCACAGTGTAATTCATCCCCTAGTTCTTACCGGTCCTCATTACACAGAAAAGGCACAAAGTCATTACTGAGCCATTCACCCTGGGAGTTTTATATCTTGTTCATCCAGGGAGTGATGGGTGGCTCCTAAATGTTTTCTTTTATAAGTTCACAAACTCTCTACTGTATGCAGACTAATTTTTCTCTTTATATTTTAGGAGTCTCCTCCCCATACTGAATTTCATACAGAACAATGTACAAAACAATAAGGCATCAACTGCTTTAACCGAGAAATATACTTCATAACTCAAATGTGATTCTCAACGACAGACGTGAAGCCGCAGCCAATGGACAAGGCTACGTGTACCAGATAGCTGACCTCCGGAACTACAGGGAGGCCTATGTGGATGCTCCACATAGACACGCATTGGTCCTCATTGCCCGTACTCTATGGGCATCTTCTCCAAGAGGCTCCGAGAGCTCTCACAAAGCATTCCTCTGGGTGCATACACCGGCACTATACAGCTTTCCAGAGAGCTGTGTTTCAATACCTATTTTCTGAAGTGCATTATTTCTGTAATATTTACTGTCACCTGGGGGAAAAACAGTAGGGCATATTGAAGTCTTCACTAAAACAGCAAATTAAGTGAGATTAGAAATGCCATAATTAATTAGGCCAGCTCTCCATCACATGAAGGGCCGGAGTGTACGCTGAGGGAGAGTAATCTATGCAGAGAGGAATAGATCTGGGCGACTGAAACAAGCAAGATGATGCTCCCGGTCAACACCAGCAGCCCCACAAGTTCTGGACGGCACAAAAACTGACTTTTCCTTGTCTCTTACCACTTGTGTCAGTTCCTTTTTCTTTTTCTTTTCTGTAGTGAATACTTCTGACCACATTTTAAAGCTTACTTTATAACATATCCTCTCATATAATGTATCAAAATGATAATAATTTATATCATATCCAAACAATAACTTATATATAATGCGATATAATTAGAAAAATCCAGTTATATTTTACTTATAGATGGACCACTGGAAAATGCAGCACTTTATAGTATAATTCAAATATGTATATAAATATAGACTAAACATAAAGATAGCAATAGAGGTCTTACGGTCAATAATTTTAATAGGAAAATGTAAAATATTTTAAACGATGGGAGCCTTAAGGAAAATGTACAAAGAATTTAAAAACCAGCAGTTATCACTTAAAATACACGTCTGTGAAGAGGGCAAAATGAGAGCTAAATGTAGACTTTTACTTAAAATAATGAACTTGGAGCTGGGGGCTGATGGGCTCAACAGTGGAGCGTTTGGCTTCTGGAAGGACCTGGGTTTGATCCCACGCACTTCAAAAACAAAACGGGGAATCAAACATAAAACAATACCACAGATAATTCATAATGTAGCATGTAATGATGCTTTGTAATGGCAAAAGCTACTTTTATCTAAAAATAATTCCACTTAACTTGTGTTTAAATGAATCTTGCTTGAATAAGAACATGCTCTTTTTTTTTTTTTTTTTTTTAGGAAAAAAATTCCACAGATTTTTCCATTGTTTAAAGTGAAAGAATTAAAAGCAGTTTCTCAAACTATAAAAGTAAAACCCAGGAATAACCTTTTCCAAGAGACAAAGAAATTTCTTTTACAATGGAAGAGTAAAAGAGAATTTTCATAAGATCGTGACAATAATGAACAGTTTAAAGTCAAAGGGCCCCAAGATACACAGGTGACAAACATTAAAAAACAAAACAAAACAAAACAAAAAAGAAAGAAATTGTACAATGATATTACTATCAGTTAAAATACTAAATACAACATAATGGATGGACTAAATGGCCATCAATGGCATAATGACAGATGTACACTCTAGGGAAAGATAAAATGCTTGTCCACTGTGCCTGACAACACATCCTGGGAATAGAGTTGGGGAAGAAAGGACAGGATTAGGAGATTCACAAACTTCTCTACAATGGGTTGCTTTTGTTGTGTGAACGACAAAAGGTATTTAACAGAACAACAGAAACATTTGATAGTAAGGACATGGTCATAAGCATCTGATGTTTTTCTATGCAATCAAAAAATATAAGGAAAAAAATGAGGAAAGAAAATGTAAGAAAATTTGACAATGTACTAGGAAATATAACACAATGAATAAACACTAATATTATACCTGTTCTGTGACCCTAGTATAGTTAAATAAAAATCAATATCAAAACTAAGGGTAATTTATACATATACTGATAAATAAATCTATTTCTAGTATGTCAACTAAATAACTCATATATGAAGGAACATGATAGAAATATAGAAAGAGTGAAAGAGTTTGGACTGTGTGACTAAAAAGTATAAAAACATAAACTCTTATATCAAGATAGACACAGTAGTAGATGGTAAAATCATCAAGGGAAAAGCGATGAGGCTTTTGCAAAGCAGGGGTTATCCAGTGGCCTCACCTGAAGTACTATGACACATGCACCTCTAGGGAAAAAAAAATAATCAGCCCGAAGGAAGAATCCCAAATCTAATCTCGGGTGCTAGAGCTACTACAGAAATTCTAGAACTGAGGATATAAACTAAGGACTCCTCAAAACTGTCTTCTGATAATGCCAGAGGGAAACCATAGAGTACAGGAGAAAAAGGTCTGGCTGTTCCCAAACTTGAGGACGTACATTAGGATAGAAAATCTGAATGAAGGGAGTTACAAATTAAGAGTAAATAAAGTGAATACTATAAGTTGGAGTGGGCAGTTCAACATCTTGGATCTGACTGAAAACAAACTTTAAAAAGATATTTGAGTAAGTTGTAACAGGGAGGGGCATCGGTTGGTATTTAGAGCGTGATGATTAACTCCACGGCTTGCTTGAGCTCCTGGTCTCCAGGAGGCACATGAGGGATTTACATGTAAATGTCACGAAGTGACGAAGGGGTTTGCAATATTAAGGCAAATTAAAATGAAGGAAAGCAGGTTGAGTGATGTGCGGCTCAGGGCAGGAGTTTGCGCCTCTGTGCCTACTGTGTCTTTTGCTGATCTACTTTCGCATACATTTAAACACTTCAATAACCAGGCAAGTTAAAAAAAAAAAAACTGAGTATTAAAATGTAAACATAAAAAATGGGGGGGGGGTGAGATGAATATAAAAGTAAGAAACTGATAAACTGGAACCATTGTTGAAGTCTTGACACTGGCTCTTGTGAATGAAGTCAGCTGATATAGTGCTTTCTTCATATCATCCATATCTCATTTAGATATTACAGAACTTAGCATGCTCATTTTTCCAGGGTCTCATTTCTTTTCTGCCTCCTTTCCTTTTCCATGAGACCGTGTGTGTGTGTGTGTGTGTGTGTGTGTGTGTGTGTGTGTGTGTGTGTGTTAGAGAGAGAGAGAGAGAGAGAGAGAGAGAGAGAGAGAGAGAGAGAGAGAGAGAGGTGTGTTGTGTGTTTGATAAGTACATGTTTATTGGGATGTGTGTCTGTGTATGTTTGTTGGGATATGATATATGCATGTATGTGTGTGTGTGGTGATACATATGTGTATGTTGACTTGTGTGTCTGTTGGGTGTGATATATGCATGTGGTGTGTGTGTGTGTGTGTGTGTGTGTGTGTGTGTGTGTGCATGCGCATCCCACAGAGTATTTATGAAAGTTGAAGGACCCATGCTATTAGCCTTCACCTTCCACCCACTGAAAGTGGGTTTCTTTTTTTTTTTTTTTTTTTTTTTTTTTGCTACCTATTAAATATGTCAGGCTTGCTGGCTCTCAGGCTTTGACAGATTCTCCTGTTGTCACCTTTAGTCTTACTGTAGGAGCACTGGGACAACACACACATGCTACCACAAAGGCTTTATGTCGGTTCTACAGATTTAGAATTAGGCTGTCAAACTGGCATGGCCAAGGTGTCACCCACTGAGCCATCTCCCCAGACCTGTGGAAGACTTGTTGGTTGGGTTTTTTGTTTTTGTTTTTGTTTTTTTCTTTTTTGCTAACGAACTGTGAGCCCTCTAAAAATCAGTACTATTTTATAAGCCTGTTGGATTTTTTTTCTTTTTTTCATCAATGGGTATATTTTAATTTATTGTTTATCTAATTGATGGTTTTAATTAATCTTAGAATACCAATAACACATTTTCCATTCAAGCGAATGTCTCAAATTTATTTGTCTGAAGATATTTACAGTAATCTCTTCTAAGTGAAATACCTAAGCTACAACTTAAAAAAAATTAAAAGCAAGTACAAAGAAATGTATAAATTATATAAAAGTTCAACTCCTTTTATGAGACTAGCATTGGCATGACACCAATGCCCGTTACAGACAATTATCTCAGGAATAAAATCAGAGCTCAAAATCCTTCATGAACACATATAAAATAGATAGTATTAGTAAATTAAATCTAGAAGGTCAAAGTGGTGTGAAATGGATACACAGTAAAGAAAAAAATAATGAAATTAAAAGTTTATTTTTTGAACTACGCAATTTAGGAAACAAGAGAAAAATGTATATTATTGGTGTCAGATAAAGAAGCAAACATCAGTATGCTATCCCATAGATAGTAAAGAAAAAATATTATATATGCCAGTAGTATATTTGACAACCCAGATGAAGTGGTTCAATCTTTTGAATGACAGTAATTACCAATAATGGCCCAATAAAAGTGGAAGGACTTAATGGGCTCCAAATTATACAAAGAAATTGAATTTGTAATTATAAATCTTGCCACAGAAAGAATAGCAGGCCCAGTTACTATACCTTAAACATTTGAGAAATCAATTAAACTAGGGCTACAAACATTATTTCAGAACTAGAGAATTACTTTTATTGGCATGACACCAATGCCATATACAGACAATTATATCAGAAAGAAAATCAGAGCCCAACATCCTTCATGAACACATATAAAAATAGAGTATTAGTAAATTAAATCTAGCAATATGCACATGGGATAGTGTATTTTAATCAAATGGACATATGTCTGGAACGTAAGACAGATTTGGCATCTGGACATCCATCACTACAATTTACTTTGTTAGAACAACAAAGAAAAAGCCATACAAAAAGGCATTTGATAAAATGTAACATGCATTCTGATTAAAACTTAGAATGTTCGGAATAGAAGGAACCTTCTTTAACACAGCAGAAGAATTGATCTATGAGACCATTTAGCACTAACATTATTTAATGGCAAAAACCTGAATGTGTTCTACAATGAAGAGAAAAAAATGACAGGAATATCTGCTCTCAACACTTCTCTCTAACGTGATACATTAGGTCTGAACCAATGCTGTATGGAAACAAAGAGGAGGGGAGAAAAAAATCTTGAAGACTAGAAATCATTCTTACAAGTAAAGTTTTACAATGAAAACTTCATTTTTGAAGAAATAAAAGGTAATGGGTGGGTAAATAAGTGACAATGAACCTTATTTTATGCAGCAGAAAAACTTACAGGTAGATCATATATTTGAAAATGGTTGAAGATGAGAAAACTTCTCAAATGTAACAAGATGAGGGTCATAATTCTGGCATAGAAAAGACATGAAATAAGACACAACATTCTAGCCACAGGGAAAAGGTTGATAACTTGCATTACATTAATAAAAAACTATTCATCAAAAGATATTATATAGGAAGTAAAAAACAAACAGACCAGGAACAGAGCAAGGTACAATTAGACTTCTATAATATAGGATTTTGTTAAATGGATTCACAGAGCATCTAAAACTTGATTAAAGAGGAGGTAGCCAGAAAGTAGAAGGATCCAGAGAGTCCTAGAAACCTACAAAAACATTATGATAGGCAGATTTGGACCCATGGGTCCTGCTCAAACTATGGCACCAGCCAAGGACAATACGTGCAGTAAACTTCAAACCCCTACAGAGATCTAGCCAATGGACAGGACATTCTCCACAGCTGAGTGGAGAGTGGGGTCTGACTTTCACACAAACTCAGGTGCCCTATATTTGACCATATCTCCTGGATGGGGAGACCTGGTGGCACTCAGAGGAAGGATAGCAGGCTACCAGGAAGAGACTTCATACCTTATGAGCATATACAGGGGGAGGAAGTCCCCCTCAGTCACAGTCATAGGAGAGGGGAGTAAGGGGAAAATGGGAGGGAAGGAGGAATGGAAGGATACAAGGGATGGGATAACCATTTAGATATAATAAGAATAAATCAATAAAATACATTAAAACAAGAGGAGGTAGCCAGAACAAATCCATCAGAAATATGGTCAAGAAAACCAGGTAAGCACTTATATGGCCAATTAGCAGGATATGAAAAGGTGTTTAGCCATATTCATCATTAAGGGTACAAAATAAAACCTAATTTGAGTCATTATATTCCCATTAAGATGTTGAAAATGAAGAAAACAACATGAAACCTTGGTAAGCAACTCAAAATAGCTTCAGGAAGTCCCTGAAACTGACCTAATTACTAGGTCCTTCCCTCTTTTATTGTATATAAATAGTAAAGATTGCTGGGAGTTTTTCAGACAAGTTGAGCTCCTTAGAAGCGACTCAGACCAAACGGCCTAGAAGAAGCAGAGACCCAACCTAAGAGCCTGGAACTGAAAGAAACAGACTAACCAAACTGCCCAGATGAAATGGACCAGCCATGCGGCCTGAAGATGCTCAGACAAACTGAGCTCCCAGGAAAGTTTATCCTCCAATGTGTTAAACTACCTGCAGGCTGTGCAGTGTACGCGAGGTTCCAGATTCTGTGAGCTGTCACTTGTGTTGGCATTGACTTTAGTGATATGGTGGCCTTTGAGTCATTTCTGCTTCTTACCCATATTTGAGCTAAGCCAGTGGTTTTTAACCTGTGAGTGGCAACCCTTTGGGGGAAAGAGTGTCACCTATCAGATACCTTACATATCAGATGTTTATGTTATGATTTATAACAGTAGTAAAAGTGCAGTTATGAAGTAGTAATGAGATAACTTTGTGTATGTGGTCACTCAAACATGAGGAACTGTATTAAAGGGTCGCAGCAGTAGGAAGGCTGGGAACCACTGCTCTAAGTAACGCTGATAAAAAATTCACTGGCTCACTCCGTTGGCCTTTGGTTCTATCTGTACTTTGGTCTGTCATCAGTTCCGGATCTGGGTTTAACAGACATGATCCTGTCTCCCCAGGAATGGCAGTGCACAACAGATTAGCCCTGATTTGGAGGCAGGGAGGCCGACGTTTGTGTTCGCCTTTAAAAAATCTTGAGTTTTCAGGTGGCACAAAGGCTTAGTTAAAAATGTACCTATGGTGGGTGTTTAAAAGGCTCAGAGTTAGGCTTTGCAGAGTTTCTCAGAACAGTGAGCTGAGCTTACTGGCAAAATGTTGATTTTTCTGGTAGTAAAGTTAGCAGCAGAATCCTTAGAAACCTTAAATACACACCAAGGCAGCTTCCTGTCCTCTTCTCATTCAGGGAGAATTGGTAATTTCCAGAAGGACTAAGGCAGCAGCTCTTACTTGGGGTCTCAGGTAAGGTGGAGTCAGCTTCAAGCTCAGGCAGCTGTCAAGCCTCCACCCTCTGCAGTAAACGACCTCTCTGGGGCTAGTAGCTATGCATGCAGGTGGCAGGAGGTCTGCTCTGCCTGCCTGTGGTCTGACTCTGCCTATGAGACCTTTTCAGATGTAGTGGATTCACGCTGTTGGGCTTTTTACATGGCAACCCACTGTCCCCAGAGTACGTGCCTTAGGGCGTCAGATGGAGCCATGTAGGACCTTTCTTAATGTGGTCTCAGAGATCACACAAGTTGGCTGCACGTCATTGCTACGTATGAGTCTCTAAAGTCAATCTGTATGCAACGATCTATAGGAACGTTTTATGATCACCATACTCATTTTGTGGATTAAAAATTGCAGACTTAAGCAAAATAATCCAATTATTAATTAATGAAATCACACTTACTTGGAATTTCTACCTTGGTTAGAATAATTCTGTGAACTATAATGGGTTAAATATTATTATTGGGATGGTAAGAGGCTGGGATTTATAAGGAAATAAAAGTCATCCTTTGACTGATCTTATAATAAAAGAAATACTATCTGCTGACAGCCTTGGAAGAAAGGTGTATAATTAGTAAAAAAAAAAAAAAAAAAAAAAAAAAAAAAAATGAAGGATAAAAGTAAAAGACAAAAAAAGTAGATGGCTATCTTCCTTATGGGATGCCTTACAGGCCACAGAGAAAGGGGATGCAGGCAGTTGTGTTGAGACTGGGTAGCCTGGGGTCAGTTGATGGGGGAGAAGGGCTGCCCATCTATGAGGACTAGGGGAGGGACAGAGGAGGGAAGAGGAGGAAGGGTGGGGATGGGAGGACATGAGGGAGGGGGATACAATTGGGATATACAGTGAGAAAAAAAATTTAAATGTAAATTTAAAAAGTAGAAGGCTAGATTAAAAAAAAAAAAGAGAGAGAATTAACTGGGGTGAGAAAGGAAACAGAAAGGGTAATGGGTGGGCGGTGAAGATGATTGAAAGGTATTATGTATTTGTATGAAAATGTTATAATGAAAGTTACTATTATGTAGAATACATGCTAGAAAACACTCAATTCACCATCATATCTATAAGAAGGTAAACTAATTATGAGCATCCCAGGCCAACTCGGATCGTCCCAGCTCCTAATTAGCGTCGGTCAAACATTTAACCATGCAAAAGCACCTTTTAATAAATAAACAACACTTCACTTTTAATTACTTATATTGTCTTATTGGAAAGTCATGTATGTGTCACACACACTACTGATTTCTTGGTATTAAAGTCACAATGAAGTCATTTCTAATTATCAAGCCAAGGATCAGGGGCAAGAATTTTAATGATGAGTTGAGTTTAACTTGTGACAAATGCAAATAGCTGCTTCTATTACAAGTGACATTGGAGTAAGCTGATTTGTCTCTTTCCTTCTGTACATTTCCACTATGAACACGGAAATTCCTATAACCAACTGTCTTTTATATTTTTAAATAGAAAATAGGAGCTGTGACAGTAATTATAGGTTGAATATCCTTTATCTGAAATGCCTGGGAGCAAGACATTTCTGATTTTGAAATTTCTTTTGAGATTTTTGGATATTTATCAGCACATATATACTGTTACATCTTAAGAGATGGGACCAGTGTTGAAACATATTTATGTTTCAGAATAACCGTATATGCACAGCCTGAAAAAATTTATGCAGCAATTCAAATAATCTGTGTATGAAATGAAGTTCACAGTGTGAAACGTTCTACATGTGGCATCTTGTGGGTGTTCAAAGCTGTTTCAGGCTCCACAGCATGTTGGATTTTGGATTTTCAGGCTAAAGATGCTCAACGTTTAATAGTGATTTTGGTCTTCAAGTGAACAGTCTCCTGGGTGATTGGTACTCCCTCATATTTTGCTTTTCTATAATAATAAAATACCCAGGGGTTCTCTTACTGCTATTATCCCCTCAGTCATTTTGCGATCCCTTCTCTATGGGGCCAAGGACCCAGTTTCCATTTAAATAGAAAGCACAGACTGCTTCATTAAGAGTGACACTTGGAGAGGATGGCTTTTCATTCCTGGCGTCTTAAGGTAATCGAATCATTGGCAGAGGTGGGTGGTGGCAAAGAGCCGCTAGCTGCCTCTTGAGTTGAGTCTGCTTACACCAACCTAGACAGCAGCTACATGCCTAGACAGTGTCGTGCAAGATGGTGTGGACTGAAACATCACCCACATTTTATTTCTACACCCTCATTCTTCAAAGTGGGAGATAGGAGACAGAGAAACTCACTGTTAGGATACAGACCCCGAGGGCTCACAGGGAAGTGGTCCACTTCCCTCACCTGAAAAACCCAATCTAGGCTAAGCTAAATTCTGTTATATATGCTCAGGGAAGATGGGATTTGGGTTCTTCGGCTCTTTTAGATGCTTTTCAGAAATGGTAACATTCTTTTGACCCTTGCTGGGCATTTGTTTTTTAAATTTAAAGCTTGGCAGATTAGACTTAGGGTAGAATTTTATTGTTACTCATGATTTGAGACCCAAAGATTATTTTGTATAATGCGTCTGTGGGATGATATTAGATGATAATTAAAATAAACAGTCTTAAATTTAAATAAATTTTGGAAATATTAGTTCAAGTTAAATAAAACAATGTGTATCCTGTCTTCCTATGTAGTCTAGGCTGGCCTCAAGCCTGCAGTCTTTCTGTGTCCACTGCGAAGGCACTGGGGTTCTTTTACTGGAGAAGATCTAAAGTCCAGTTTCCTAAGCAGTTTGTCAAGCAACTGAATGTGGGAGATGCAAAAAAAAAAAAAAAAAAAAAAAAAAAAAAAAAAAAAAAAAAAAGCCAATTTCAGGAAGGTTTGCAATTGTGCATTGAAAAGCTTAATCCAACATCAAATACATAATGGATCTGAGCTGTCTCTGGCAGAGCTGGCCTGTGTTGCACTATGGTACTTCACAATAGCCTTGGCTTTGAAGACAAAACGTGCACACTGTTCTTTCCCTTGACCATGCCATCTCAGTCCACACTACATGAAACACCTCAGTGCACATTCAAAACCATTGTCTGCTACAAAGGTCACAGCATTTACTGTATATACGATGTTTTCTACTCTCATAGCTTCAAAACATTTTAACCACAAGGAAAAAAGTATTAATATTTTCCTACCATCTTTCCTAGCATGCATTGAATAAGCATATTTTCAGATTATAGTTCTTAGAATGTTTGATAATTAAAATTATAACTTGAGCTACTTGTTTGAATTTCATAAAAATTTGTTGAGTAAATTTTGTCTTAGAATTAGACTAGAATTTCCATTAACTTCTAAAATGGTCCTAAGCATACTCCTTCCATCTTGCACTATATAGTTATATGAAAAAGCATTTTCAACATGACTAGAAAATAAAAAATAAAAATCAACTCTAAAAACACTGAAAATGTTCCATGTCCTTCAGTATGAAGTATTTAATAAAGATGTCATTAATTAAATAAAATAAAATGGGTCATCCATATCACATAGCATGCAAAACTGCTGCCATTCTTAAAAATGCTAAAATTATATGTAAACTAAAGAATTATTTCAATAATTTTTGTCAGTAAATGTTTGGGTTCATAACTATCTTACATACCTGTATTTCTGGGGTTCTATATAGATTTCTTGGCAAAGGAGAGGCAGAATGGAGAGGTTTAAGAAGCGTTGGTCTAAAGAACTAGAAATCTATAGAATGGCTTTAGGAAGTCCCAACACATAGGCTTAAGTATGTTAACATTTATGATATTAACTGAACCTATAATGATATGGGATTTAGTCTGTAATCTACTAAGATAAGTTCCTAAGCATGGCAAGTGTAATTAGCATAGCAAAATAAAATTTATTAGCCAGAAGTTTTAGACATTCTTGAAGTCAACAGCCAATTAATGGGGCTGTTTCATGCACTGGTGACCAAGGCTTTCAACTAACCAGCTATTTTGTTAGTTGTATGGATCTAATTATATATGATAAGATTCATCAGCTGAGATTGTATTTATTCAGACAGCTTTCAGCTAGAATTATAGACTGTGCTATTAAAATTTCAAGTAACTTTAGCTATTTATATAGCTTGATGGTGATTTTTTAATATTAACTTCCTCAATCCTCCTTTTTCAGAACTTTACAAGTCAATGAAAAATGGAAGCTTTCAATGCCATGAAGTTACATTACATTGAATGTCATAAAAGACAACTCTCTCATTAGATACAGGACATCTTTGAAACAGAATCCCTATGATGTTCATGGATAATTATCAAATTAAAGTTTTTCATAAAAATATTCATATAATTTCATGGCTTAAAAATTATAGGCATTTGTTCATTACCATAGAGTATTATATAAATATTTATTTCTGATAGGTATTAGCTTTTTTATGTTTTCAAATATGAAAACTGAATTGTGGTTAAAATATGACCCATAGTTTGAATATCATTTTTAAAAAATCCAAAATATAGCCTGGTGGTGGTGGGTCACACCTTTAATCCTAACACTCGGTAGGTAGAGGCTAGGAGTTCTCTGTGAGTTCAAGGCCAGCCTGGTCTACAGAGCTAGTTCTAATACAACCAGGGCTACACACACACACACACACACACACACACACACACACACACACACACACACATCCTTCTCTCAAAAAAACAAAACAAAAAAGGTCCAAAATATATGATATATGTTTAAGAAAAATATTTAACTTTAGAGATCCAGGTAAATGTTACAATGTTTCTCACCTTGTCTTGGATATTTTCAATGTTATATCAGGAAAAATATCTATTAAAAATTCTCATCTGTGTAACAGCTAAAATTGGTATATTTTAATTTCTTTTTATACAGAAATATATATATTAATTATAGGATATATATATATATCAGCCAGGCACAGTGGTACACGCCTATAATCCCGGCACTCAGGGAATCAGAGAGAGGCCAATCTCTGTGAGTTCAAGGCCAGCCTGGTCTACAAAGTGAGTCCAAGATAGCCAAAGCTACACAGTGAAACCCTGTCTTGAAAAACAGAAAACAAAACAAAACAAACAACAACAAAAACCTCTCTCAAATGGGGCTTACTTTGGGGTGCCAGCCCCCAATTAATGACACAAAGACATATGTATTTATGAGTGCCTAGGCCTTATTGTATGGCTTGTTTCCAACCAGCTCGTAATTCCGTTCTCCTGTTCATACCGATCTAAGTTAATAAGTAATAAGTGGCTCTTATTGCTTCTCCCTCAGTCCTGGCCTGCTTCTTGCTCCTTCTCCTGCTAGAGATTCTCCTGTCCCAACCTGGGGACCCCCTCCCCCTCTAGAATGGAAGTCCTGCCTCCCAATCCTGCCTCATCTTCTTTGCCATCAGACTTTTATTAAAACCAATCAAAAGGTGAAGGAGATCAATGTTTACAAAACACAGAGACAGGAGATGCTTGATAAAAATGGAAATGCCAAAGTCCAGCCTGAATTAGATCTGCCCTGGCACAGAAATCAACATTTGAATATACAAGGATAATCATGACACAGTGCACAAAGATATTACCTCCAAAAACCTCAGGGACCCTTCTTCCTCAAAATCAGTTAATTTCTTCTTTTTTAGGAGTTTAAACTTTGAATTCTCACATGCATGTGAATATTGCTTACCTCATGGTTCAGGGTTTTCCTTTTCTTTTGGGGCTGAATTCAGTACACCAAGTGTACTTTCTTTACATAAAAGCTAAGCGGTTTTCTTCTATCTAGGCACATTCAGGCATTACACATGTTCATTTCTACTTTGAGACAAAGGGTGATATCTGTACACATGTATAATGAAAGTATAATAAATTTTCCAGTGTTAAGGCAGAAAACATTGTGTGATTAAAATCATCACTCTTTTAAAACTCTCAAATATGATGATCATGAAATTTCATGGCAAATATAAACAGAGCTACTCAGAGTGTCATATTATAAGATATTGGTGACACGTAAGCCACAGTGACTTATAAACCATCATGGTTTACAGTGGCCACCCTATCTGGCCTCTTTTCTTCAGGAGTCAAAATGAAAAAATTATTTATTAATGAGTTTGACATATAAAATGATACCTGCTGTAAGCTTAGCCTTTAGGCACTAGAAAAATGTTGAAAACATTCAATGAGCACAGAACACTTAACAATTATAAAAGCAGTCAGCATCACATGAATCATAATTATTCTCATACAATGAACCAAAAATGCAATTTAAACTGATAATGTATCATTTAATTATATTTTGATGTAGAGTAACATTTGTCTAAATGACCTAGGAAAACATGTCACTTTGGAAGACTATTATTAAGAGTGGATGTGGAACTCCCTGTCTTTCTGTCTGTCTGTCTATCTGTCTGTCTCTCTCGTAGTGTATGTGTGTGTGTGTGTGTGTGTGTGTTACACTGGGCAGTCTTGGTCTTTTAGTGTTTCCTTTTACTGCTTGAAGCAAATTCATGCTGAATGTTGGTAGGTTTTATGATATGTATTGAAGAAGAGAACCCAGCTATGTAACTATGGTTGTTTAGTTGTTTAACTCAGTTTTAAAAATTGTGTGTGTGTGTGTGTGTGTGTGTGTGTGTGATGACTGCTCATACATGTGCCTCAGGGCATAACTTTGGGGACTGTTTTCTCAAGCTCAGGTTGTCAGGCTTGTAAGGCAAGTGGTCTTGCTGGCCCAAGAGCTAATGAATTTCAATGAGCCTCTTTGACTCATCAGATATCAATGACTAAGAGTTCACATGCCTGGCATACTGTTACAAGGAGTGATCTAGAGGAGGAACTTCTAGGTCAGCAGCAGTTCCATGAAGCTAAGCTGCCCTTCATCCAGACTGCAACACACAGTGAAGGCAAAGTCTAGCACATCTCAAACAGATGAGGAAACCATCAGTACGTTCTGTGCTGCTTTCCAGTCATCCACACAGACTCAGCCATTTCCCACACAAATTAGCAGCTTTAAAGGGTCTAAGTGCTTGGGAAGTCCTTGATATACATATAGCTGAAAAGTCAGAGGACTGGATGTCCTTTAAGAAACCTGCTTTATTCACATGTTGATTTAATTCAGAAAATTTTCATATGGACACAATTATTTTTGTAAAGTCCTAAGCAAAGAACGCTTTGATACAAATATTCTGAATGCAGTTTGGCAATGAGACACTCCATGAACCCTACTGTCTCTCAGGAGGAAAGCCAAACAAAAACAACCTGCACTCAAGTAAGAAACAATGCATACTTCAAGACAAACATCTCCTAAACAGTGCACAGAAATTAGCCATACAACTGTTTCCATGACGGTACTGAAGTGCATTTTCTACAGACCTCCTTAAAGTAAAGAGGGATGGCAGCAGGTCATGTGGATTACATGCATGTACAGTATGAAGGTCACCCCCTATAGCTTCAACTTATTGTTGATAGTCAATGAAACTCAAAAAGCACCAGGGATAATAGTTCAAATTCCTTACTTGGAGGCAGTCCAGGTTTCCTACTCAATGTATTGCTTTAATAATAGTTACAGATGTTACACATGTGCTGAGGGGTCTTTAATGATGTCCTGCACTAACACTTGGTGTGAATTAAACAGAATAGGGACAATCTTTGCCCTTTTAGGGAAAGAGGGGGAGCAACAAAGAAACCTAATTGGGTCTAAGTCCCAGCTTATCCTGCTTTGTACAAAGAAAACAGAAAGAGTCTGGGGAAGATAAACTAATTTCCACCAGTTTCTGCCTACCACATATAAACTAACTCAATTTAGATTGATTTGATAATGTCTACAGACTTACCACCAAGACACAAGGTTACTCTATGTATTTGGATGCCCTATTTTTCTTCCAAAAAACAGCATGATATGAAATGTTGTCTAAGCCCCTTTTAAATTTATTTTAGTCCTATCTTTATTTCTTACATCAAAGCAAATAAGAAAAGATTTTTGACATCTTTTCAAAATTTAGCATGGTGGGATATCACTAGGAACAATCTTGTTCATAAAGAATAATAAAGATTTAAGCAAAGAAAATGGTGATGTTTTAAGAGAACACATTCTGATTTACTGGAAAAATGCTTACACTGAAAGGGGATGACAGAGTAGCTTCTTTTATACTTAATTTTTTAAATGGTGGACTTTTATTTATAAAAACTACTACTTAGCTCTGGGACCACAAACTGGTAATTGGAAGAAAGGCAATAACAACAAAATAACCCATAACCTTTATTTTCTATTGCTTTTATTATTGCTGATACTTTAGTTTGCATTAAAGTCATGGACAGAGTTTAAGACATTTAAAAATACATCTCAAAGTTTTAAAAGGGACCTGAGAAAAGGACTATCTCTCTGAAATTGATGTCTGTCAGTAGCAGAAACTGTAACCTAAGTGTATCACAAGGGGGCATCTAATCTATCTGACTTGATGCTATTTTTCAAAAGCCTGCCTCATCACTGTTACGAAATACAATTAAAATAACTCAATTTAGAAATATGGCTAAAGCAAGTGACATGAATGGCCTTTTAAACACTAATTATAAGATACTAGGTCCTTTCTTACTATGTCCAATTCTTGCTGTGCCCAGCACAGCTCCAGGTACTAGCCTAACTGGGGTGGTAATGGAACAAACCAAAGCCCCATACACAGACACACAAGAAGCCGGAATCTGGCAGACTGGACTCATTTAGGGAGAAGCTGCAGCGCCCAGATGCTCAGCATGTTTATTATATAATCTTGAATAGGGAGGCGGAGTTACTGAATACAGCACAACACAGAGGCAGGATTACTGCTTGCACGGCTGTACAAGGAGGCAGGCTTAGCTACCCTTGGTAGGAGCAGTCTCTGTAAGGGAGAAGCCTTCAGATCAGAAACATTCAGGGGTAGAGAGGCACGGTGGGCACCTGCTACACACAATGCCCACATGTGCCAGCCCTCTGAACCTCGCCCCAGGCTTTGCCACGCTCATGGGGCTGAAGCACTGGCATCCTAGACGGGGACATGCTGATGTCAATAACATATATTTACTCAGGAATTTATTCTCTCCCTTCAAATTCTCCTACTTATTTTTTATAAAACATGGCATAATATTTAAATCTTAAATGATCTTAGCTAAACTATATTATGATTACAATCTGTTGACATAAAATAATGATTTATGCCTATACATTAATTAGTGTCTCGAATCACTTAAATTATTAAGTCCAAGTACACACTTGATAATAATGTAACCATTCTTTTAATGCAAATTCTTATATTCTTCTATACTAATGAGTTATTAGGGTCACAAAGATAATTTTTAAGCTGTATAATCTTGTTCTTCATAACAAGATTAATTAAAACTACAACTAAGAAACATGAATCAAGTCACAGCTTACATTTAAAATAAATATGGATGGCTTATATTAATAAAACACTTTGATATACATTAATAATATATAGTGTTTATAATTGAGAATAAACTTTTATTAAAAATATAAATGTTTAGTATATTGATAGCAAGACGTCTGTCCACATATAGGGGGAAGTAAGCTATAAAAAGAAGAAATGATAAAGATGAACTTGGCTCAGCAATGTGATAAACACCACAGCAGACATGAAAGCCAAGTGAGAGTGTAGAGCAGTTAGTGGAACCCAGGCCAGACCACAGGAGAAGTGGCTGGGAGGCCTGTGAGAGTCGGCCAGGACTACCAGGAAGAGACAGAGGAAGTAGCCGTGATCACTGTGGTCAGGTTATCAGGTAAAATTACGTCTAAAGCACCAGGGAAAACACACTGAGAAGGAAAAGCATTGTGAGCAACAAGAAACTGCATCTCACCCACCACAGGATGGAAGTGAGGCTTCTGTTAACAAAGGTGTCCCGGACAATCCAAACAATTCCTCTAAAGCTTTAGAAGAAAAGAGATGGCCACCTACAGTTCTGTGCCAAATTAGGAAAAATTAAAGGCATCTTTAGAAATGCAAACTCTTTAGTTTTAGATACTTTCATAGAAATAGCTTATGAGTATATTCATACATAAGAAAGCAAGATTATGCAGAATGACGTAAACATAAAAATTGCTCAGACTAGCTACTGAACATAATTAACAAATGGCTTAAATGTTAATGTTTTTGACTCTTTCAAAAAAAAAAATTAAACTAGAGAAAAGTGTCAGAGTTCTAATAAGTAAGTAGAATGTTAAATGTTGACAGTTATGTTTTCTAAGACAGATTCTGGATAGGAAAATTTTATTTAAAAATTTATAAGAATGTAGTATAATGTATGTTTTTCTATATATGTACATATGCAATAAATCACCAAGTCACCAAACAAAAATTATTGAAGTAACTTTTGACCCTAATACTGCTATGATGGATCTTTTGTTGCTGGTGGCAATACTGGTGCCATTATTTTGAAACTTTAAAAATTGCAGAATAAATCAAATAGGTAATCATGGTAAAGTTAATAGCAATCAAGACTTTTGGGGTTGAAGTAAAGCAATTATAAAATCAAATAAATTTAATTCTGAACACTAAAAGCTGAATTGCAGTCATTGATTTGAACTCAAGATTCTAAATACATATATTCATGTGTTTTCTGTTAGTGAGAAAAGGTGCAGATGTGAAGCTTTCTCAGGAAATGGGACATGTGTAGCACTCAACTTCAGTCTCTAGTACCATTTTTCTTAAATACTAGAAGACAGATTTCGTATTTAAAAAAAGAAAGCTAAAAAGAAACCCAGGGAGATTGTTCTAGTCCAGAAGTAAGGGACACTTGTAAAAATTAACATTCACACCAAGAACCGAAAAACTAGAGAGGGCTCTGGCTCTCAGCAAACTGCACGTGTGAATAGTTATGACATATAACATATGACATCTCTGACAGCTGAAGAAGGAACCAAAGAAAACTCATCAGCATTTTACATCTCCATGAAGCACTTTATTAGCTTTGAATATTAGCCAGGTCAAAATAACAACAACAACAATAATAATAACAACAACAACAATTATTATTATTTTATTAATAACAATAACAATAATAATTATTTTATTAATAACACTAATAATTTATTAATATTAATAAAATTAATACTATTTATTGTTGTTGTTGATCTTATCCCTACCCTACATATATACTATACCAAGATACACTATCTGTCACCATTATAGGATAGTATAAAATGTGATATATTATAAAATAATTTGAGCAAATATGAAAGAAACTGAAGATTGAAAAATCATCATTATTTTAATCATTAATGGATATTTCAAAATCAAATGACTACTTTTTGCTAGCATTGTCTGTTACTAGATATGATGTCAAAGTTAGCCCATATATTGTTTTTTGCTGATTTCAAGTAAAACACATTCATGTTTAAGCTGGAGTGATGATATCATCACCTCCTTAACCCATTAATAAAATTCAGGTCACTAACAGTAAAATAAATATAATAAAATAAAACAGACACTATATGTTCTATGGTCTGATACATAAGAAGTAGATGTCACCTATGATGTAATTGTGATTAAAATACTACATTTAATCAAGCCTTCAGACACAACTTCCAGTTAATTGACTATGCGGAGATTAGAGAGGCAGTCCAGATGATTCCACAAAAGAGCATCAAATCTACAAAACTGACCAACTCAAGGGCACCTGTTGATTTGCTTAAGCTGCATCAAGATCACAGAGGTATGAAAGACACAGCGACCAGATGAAGTATATAGCCTTGGCAGAAGCCCCATTTGACAAGAGTGAGAAGAGAGCTGGAACAATTCCAACGTGAACTAAAAGCTAGGTGACTAAATGTATTGTTAGTTTCACTAGGCATGATAATGCCATTTTCATAATACAGGAAAGGATTTCAATTGTGTGAGATTAGTGCTTAAGTGGCGATGGAATGCATGTCAATTTCTATGTTGTACTTCCGGTCTTTTGTGGCTCCTACTAACTGACATCCCAACCAAAGATGACTTCCGCATTTCACAGAGAATTAGTTAATCGTCAGGACTGGGAGGTGATTCAACCCAGAAGCTGGAAGAAGGGAGAGACTGCAAGCTTCTTTGATCAGTCCAGTGACTCCAAGGAAGATGGCTGAGGGCTGGTTGTGCGCTGCATCTGCCACAAGTGGGTACCTTGTGACATAGGATGAACTAATGCTTTCTCTATATGGTGAGTGTGAGTGTCACTTTGTCCATGAGGGAGAAACAGAAAGCTTTGAGCCGAGCAGTGTAGCATCTACCCAGAGGTTTTGTGTGCTGAGGTGCCCGCAAAGTCAATCTTTCTTGCGCCCAGACTCCTTGAGGTCTGTCAGAAGATGGGCTCCTTCTGCTGAGGCCAGGAAGCCACTTGCTCCTTTGGAGATCTCTGGTTCTAGCCAGCATATTTTTCAGACAGTTGCCCATTTAGAAATAAACAGCAAATGAATGCAAGGCATATAAGAAATAATAGGCATGTCGACAGTAGTAGCTGTCTATTAGTTAGAGATTTTGAGTATAAGAAAGGAACTTTGAATGGGTTCTGTATATAAGAAGCTCAAAGATAGTCAGAAGGAAAACTAAGACATTTCCTCTATTTAGAAAAAGAAATAAACATGAAATAGTAAACTACAAAAAGAAGGACAGTACCAATATAATGAGTGTCATTGAAAACATTGTAAGATCTAATCATATACACAAATCTTCATTAAGATTGATTGAAAAGGGAAAACTAAAAACAGATGTACCAATTAGCCATATGGAGGACCTGGGGGAGAACACAGCTATAATAAAGAAGAGGTTATTTTAATAATGAAAAGGTATACTGATCAATTAGGACATTTAATATAGACAGTGAACATTTTAAAAATGGGAACATAACAAAATGTATCTAGTCAAAACAACTAATTCCATATGGCTACCTTCCCTCAACACAAACAAACAACACACACACACACACAGAGAGAGAGAGAGAGAGAGAGAGAGAGAGAGAGAGAGAGAGAGAGAGAGAGAGAGAGAGAGAGAGAGAGAATCCCAGACTGAATAGATGTATTCACAGAGCAGGCAATCCAGATTGAACACGGATTGTTTCAGAGAGTGGCCCTATTGTCTAGTTCTGTGTTTATCTAGAGCCTATAAGACAAGGTCTTTAATGTTAAATACAAACAAGGACAAGGAGAAGTAAAACTCGTTCAAAGTGCAGAGACTAAGTGCTATGGAGGGCCCAACCATAAATGAGACATCTATGTCACATATTCTGCCCCAAGGCTCAAGGAACATGGAGGAGGAGGCAGCAGAATGAATTTAGAGGCAGGGATTGAGAAGGACTAGGGTGAAATGGTGCCTTTTGGAGATGAGGGGATCATCCCACTCATGGATCCATAGCAGTTGTGGTTGCCCCAGGACAGGGTCAAATTGGTCAACTTTCTAGCATGGATGGGGAGGGTCACACAACCCCTATCCCCTAGCTGAGAAGCTACAGACAGTTAATGGCTGTTATGGGAGGGAGAGAGAGTAAGTTTTCAATTGAAATATGGCCAGTGGTAGGTTGACCATACTCTAATGGTTGTTCCCATACCCACATGCATAAAGACAGAACAGAACTAACAAGACTGACTGGGTTATTAAAAAAATAAGAGTACATGAAGTTGGGAGGGGCATAGGGGTGACCCAGTAAGATTTGGAGTAGGGTAGTAAAGGGATGAATGTGATTAAAATAAATTACATACATGCATACAATTCTTGAAGAAAGAATAAAGATATTAAAATTAACGCTATATAAAGCTAATTCAATGGTATACATAACAATGTCCCAAGACTAATATTAGCGCATTAAATTTAGGTACAAGAAGGGCAGAATGACTTTACAATAGAAACGTAAAACAGACTGGGGCTGAGAAAAAGCATTGAGGAGCCACAATGCAGAGATATTTACCTGCTAAGGAAGCAGGAATAACACAATAAACAAGATACATTAAATATTTTAAATGGCACTACAGCAATTGATTACTCAATTCAAAACTTTCAATGAAATAGAAATAAAAACCCTATAAACACAAGAAGAAAACATTAGATACAGCCTTAAAATAACATTAACATAAACATAATATTGAGAAACAGTGTGACTTATGGCAGAAAATATTTCTTTTTTAAATTGACATATTTATTTATTCACTTTACATCCTGATCGCAGCCCCCTCCCTCCTCATCAACCCTCCGTCCCCACTCTCCCTCCTCATCATCCACCCTCTCCTAGTCCTCAGAAAAGAGGAGCCCCTTACCCACAGCAGCTCATCAAGTCCCATTAAGGACTCAGCATGTGCTCTTCCTCTGTGGCCTGGTGAGGCAGTCCCACAGGCAAGGCAGGAAACAGAGTCCATGTCACAGACAGCCTTCCCCATACCCCAGCTGCTCCCTACCAGTGGATCCACATGAAGTCTGAGTTGCCACACTGGCTTCCTTTGTGTAGGGGCCCTGGGGCCAGTCCATTCATGATTGGTGTCTCAGTCTCCACAAGTCCCTCTGGGCCCTGGCCAGTTCTGTTGGTCTTCCTGTGGAGCTCCTGTCACCTCCAGGTCCTTCTATCCATTCCCCACTTTTCCACAAGACTCCTTATCCTTCGCCCAATGTGTGGTCATAAGTCTCCACATCTGTTTGGATCTGCTGATGGGTGTAGACAACTATGCTAGGCTATTTGCAAGCATAGCAGACTACCATTAATAGTGTCAGAGGTTGGTTCTCTCTTATGGGGTGGGCCTCAAGTTGAGGCAGGCATTGGCTGGACATTCCCTAACATTCCCTTAATCTCTGCTCTATCTTTATCCCTGCACACTTTGTAGGCAGGATAAATTTTGGGTCAAAGTTTTGAGGGTAGGTTGATGTTCCCCTCCCTCCACTAGTACTGTTTAGTTAGATGGTATCCTCTTCAGTCTCATGACTCCTGCTGCTGGGAATCTTAGCTAAAGTCACCCTCATAATCTTCCAGAAACCTACCCTGTCCTATATCTCCAGGTTGTAACAGAGATACCTCTGTCCATCTCTTCTCTCTGCAGGCCCTCTGTCCTCCTGCCCACACTGCCTCCTCAAATCTGATCTCCACCCTCATTTCTCTCTGTGTTCCCTCTCCTACCTTGTTCCCTCTCTTCAACCACTTCCACTGTTTATTCTATTTCCCCTTCTGAGTAAGAGTTAATCATCCTCCAATGGGTCTTCCTTATTACTTATTTTCTTTGGGTCTATGAGTTGTAAGAAGGTTATTTTGTACTATTTGGCTAAAATCTACTTATAAGTGAGTACATACCATATGTGTCTTTCTGGGTGTGGGTTACTTCACTCAGTCTGATCTTCTCTAGTTCCATCCATTTGCCTGCAAATTTCATGATGTCTTCGTTTTTAATAGCTGAGTAGTATTGCATTGTGTAAATATACCACAGTTTCTTTATCCACTCTTCAGTTAAAGTTGTTTCCAGATCCTGGCTATTATGAATTAAGCTGCTATGAACATAATTGAGCAAGTGTCCTTGTTGTGTGGTGGAATGGTTTTTTTCGGTATATGCCCAGGAGTAGCATAGCTGGGTCTCGAAGGAGAGCTATTCCCAATTTTTTGAGAAAGCTCCAGATTGAGTTCCAAAGTGGGTTGTACAAGTTTGCACTCCCACCAGCAATGGAGGAGTGTTAACCTTGCTCCACATCCTTGCCAGCATGTGCTGTCACTTGAGTTTTTTATCTTAGCCATTCTGGTAGGTGTAAGACAGAATCGCAGAGTCGTTTTGATTTGCATTTCCCTGATGACTAAGGATGTTGAGGATTTCTTTAAATGCTTCTTGGCCGTTCGAGTTTCCTCTGTTGAAACTTCTTGTTTATAGCTCTGTATCCCATTTTTAATTGGGCTATTTGGTTTATTGGTGCTTAATTTTTTGAGTTCTTTATATATTTTGGATAGTAGCCCTTTGTAACATAAAGCCTGATAAAAGAAGCTTGCAACTTAAAAAACTAAAAGAATAATTAAAAGCTCTTCCTACTGCCTGTGGGTCTGGATGTACAACTTTCACCTGTGTCTCCAGCATCATGTCTGCCTGTGTGCCAGCATGCTATCAGCCACGATAAGGCTAGACTAAGCTTCTGAAACTGCAAGCCAGCCCCAATTAAATACTGTCTTCTAAACTGGCAAAAATATAATAAAAAGCCAGAAAGATAAAAGACGGGAACATATTAGGGCTGGCATCTCCAACGCCTGTAAGAATGTCAGAAAAAAAGCTGAGAATTCAAAATAACACCAAGATAAATTCAACAGTAAAGCGAGACAGCCAACCTACCTACCTGCCACCTACCTTCATTCTTTCTTTCCCTTACTCCCTCCCTTCTCCGATTTCATTCCTCTTCTTCCCTGCTTTTCCATTGGGATGTATAAGCTCATCTTGTAGCCAGAAGGGTGGCCTCCAACTCATCATCCTCCTGCCTCAGCTTCTGGAGTACCAGTATTGGAATTACTTTATGTTTGTGCTTCTGTCTTTAGCCTACTTTTTTCTCTTCCTGGTAGAGCCCTGGGTTTGTAAACTATATTTCACTTACTGGAAGCTACCCTGATCAAGTTTTAACCTTTCTCCACATTTTTGTCACTTGAAAGTGGTAATGAGCTAAGGCTGCTCCTGGGAGCTTTGTAAGCTCAGCACTCTGAAGTCCAAGGATTCAAAGTCCACCCAGGCAACCTGGTGAGACCTTGTCTCAAAATAAACATTCTAGAGAGAAGGCTACAAAAACAGTTCAGTGGTAGATCACCTACCTAGCATGCGGGATACCCTAGGCTCAATCCCCAGTACCATATTTGGACACTCTAAGAGAGACAATAAAAAAACTGAAAATAAAGGCAGGCAGTGGTGACACATGCCTTTAAACCCAGTGTTTGGGAGACAGAGGCAGGGAGATCTCTTGGTGTTCAAGGCTAGCCTGGTCTACAGAGCTAGTTCTAGGACACCCAAGGCTACACAGAAAAACCCTGTCTAGGAAAACAAACAAACAAAACTGAAAATAAGTTATTTAAATGAGATGATCTGGAACTAGAAGGGACACTTAAAAATGAAAAGGTAAGTAGGGATGTGTTGTGGACAGAATAAAGATCGTTGATGGTCCTCAATGTACTGTACCCATCTGGAATCTGGCCAGTTAGTGTGGGAACACCCATCCTAGTTACAGGCTCCCTAATTCACATGTGCAGAAGCTCTGCCTGGTAAGGAAACACTTTCTCCAAGGCCACATACTTCCATTTTTCAGCTTAGACGGGAAGGCAGTTCTCTCATGTGTGAACTTACAGGGACATGGCTGCTGCTGCTGAACACACTGTATTAACTCAAGAGAGAAATGACCATAGTTGCTTGTAGTCAAGACTTTGGCACTTTCTCTTACCCCTCAATCAGCGCAGCTTTTCAGGAGAGCTGGAACATTGCAGGCTTTCTTGGAAAAACCAAGCATCTTAACACCTGCATCAGAAAAAATTTTTTTCCTTCATGCTTGATGTTAACCATACTACAGAATGTTGGGACTCCTGCCAGACAGTGAAATGCTGAAAGGGCTGTTTGTTCTGCTCAACACAATCAGATTAAGATGAGTGCCTTGGGTGAATGAGGGCAGACTGACTACATGGCGGGGTAGTGGGGCTTTTTCTCCGCCTGCATTTGGACAGTGTCTGTAACTCGAGAGAGATGAACTCTTCCAAACCCAGGGGAATCTGTGTCCTGTAATATTGCTTCTGCATCCTGAGACATAGTCCTTTTCCAAGGATGACGGTTTGTTTCCTTTATGTTGTTGAGAGATCCTCCACCCACACAATGTGGCTTGCTGAGGAATATGACGTATTGATTGAGAGCAAATAAAGACACATGCTTGTGGTTCAAGGCATACAGCATGTCAAGACTTCTTTAGTGTCAGGGAAATTATCATATTGATAAAAAAAATCACTAGGTTTTCATTGCTTACATTTAAAACAGAATGTTCATGTCTTTTCTATATTTCTTTATTTAGAGGAGTTGAGTTTGGTATTTGATTTTTACAGCTGTGTAATTTCACACAAAATGATACTGATAACTTGTTTTTCACAACTCCAGGGC